>NW_007728913.1:0-51356 GCF_000696425.1 Galeopterus variegatus
GTGTATATTGACAAAATAAAAATTTAACGAAAAAAAAAATGTTATTTAACTTGCAATGGGTTTATGATTGCTTATTAAATGAGTTAAATATTTTTTTTAATTTCTCAGTTTTATATTCTAATATGGTAAATATCAATAAATATGACCCACATAAACAAAAGCTCTTTGGTATTGACAATAATTATTAAGAATATAATGTGGTCCTAATACCAAAATGTTTAAGAACTGCTGATATAGAGCTTATTATATATGAAATACAGCTCTATGTAGTGTATATATTTATAACTCTAACAATAAGTACTGTGTTTATCCTTATTTTACAGATGAGGAAATTGAGGTTCATTATGAGTACACTACATGCTCAAATTTGGCTAAGGTGAAATTCCAACTTCAGTATTCTGGCTCCAGTCTAGGACTGAGTATTGCCTCGCAGGGCTTGAACTTCCATACACACATTTACTCTGAAGGTGACCTCATCCCCAGCCCCAAGCTCCTAACTGCAGACTGATGTACCAACTGCATAGTCAATAGAACTAATCAGATGACTAAAAGAAATCTCAAATTTAACCTTCTGCAAACTGAATTGATTCCCTCACCTTCCCCAATATTTTCTTCCCTTGGATTGCCCACCTCAGTCAAAGGGAAATTTTTCAAGTTTTTCAGACCAAAGATCTGTACTACTTTCTTTCTCTCATGCTTTACATGCTTTCCTGTCATCTCTGCCTTTAAAATATGCCAGAATCCAACCACTTCTCACCATCTTCATTGCTACTACCCTATTCCAAAACATCTATCTTATCTTCTCTGGAATGCAGCAATAACCTCCTACTAGTCTTCTCCCACCTACAGGGTATATTTTCCCCATAGCATTCAGAGTGAGATAGAGAGACAGATATTAGGGACAATCATAGCACTTTCCTGCTTAAAATAGCTTTCCATATATATTAGAGTAAAATCCAAAATGTTTACCTTTGCCTACGAGGCCTTATATAATCTGATATAATGGTATCTCCCTAATCTCCCAAATATTGCTATGATTATCCCTTCCAGCACCCCAAGTCCTTGATCTTTCTGAAAAAATAAACACAACTGCTATGGTTTGAATGTATTACCCAAAAGTTCATGTACTGGAGCTTGATCCCCACTGTAACAGTGTTAAGAGAATGGGGAATCTGACTATGGTATGTGAAAGGTGAGGCCTGTAACACATGATTGGATTGTGTGGACCATGCCCTCATGGATGGATTAGTCCACTTGTGGACTAATGGGTTAGTGGTTTAATGGATTATCATAAGTGTGAACTGGTGGCTTTGTAAAGAGTGCACATGAAAACACTCTCACCCTTGTTTTGTGATATCCTGCATCTCCACAGGACTCTGTACCAAGAAGCCAGATGTGCTCCCTGGACTTTGGACTTCCCAGACTCCAAAATTGTAAGAAATAAGTTCTATTTCTTTATAAATAAAGGAATAAATCAATCATATTTTTTATAAATCACCCAATTTCAGGTATTCTGCTACAAGCAATAGAAAAAGGACTAATACAGCAATTGTTCCTCAGGGCCTTTATATTTACTGTTTCCTATGTCCTGCACTTCCAACATCCATAAAGCCTCTACCTTTACTTCCTAAAAGTCCCTACTCAATATTACCTTGTCAGGGGCCTTCCATTACTACCTTATATAAAATATCATATCCTATCACTTTCCGGCTCCCTTATTCTTCTTTATTTTCCTTCATAGCACTATCACCACCTGAGAAACTACAAATTTATCTATTTGTTCCATATCTACACTCCCACTAAAATGTGGACTCTATAAATTCAGGACTTTGTATCTTGAGTTTGGAACACTCTTCCCCCAACAATGTCCAGTGAGTTGGTGCTCGGAATTTATTAATCATGCATTTAAATGATTAATCTAGAAAAATATTCACAATAAAAATAACCAAGTTTAAATAATAAAGAATTTAAATGAATACTCCTGAGAAGTATCTATAGATATTTATTAGAAATATTGTAATCCCAAAAGGAAAATGTTCAAAATATGGGAATAGATAACTCACAAAAACAAACAAAAAAAAAATCACAAAGTACCTAATGAAAATATTTCAAGTCTAAGGCAATGTATAATTTTTTAAAATTAAAATTTAAGGGTGATACTATTTTCTGGGTTTCAAATAGCAAAACTCTTTCTAAATGTAATTTAAGTAGGTTAATGAGTATGAGACAAGCACTGACACTATAACTCAGTCCAACCTTTCATAAAAGCAATTTAATTTTATATATATTTCTACCTTCTGATCCAGTAATTCCTCTTCTAATAATTTAAACTAAAAAAAATGTCATAAATCAAAACAGGCTTTTCTGCATATTCAGAGATAATATGATTTTGAAATAGTAAAGAAAAAAATAATGCAGGTGTACAACAATAAGGAACAATAGAGCTCATTCCTCTGAATTTGAAGAGTAGAGCTTAATCCTATGATAGAATAATATGGAGCTATGTTTGTAAAGAATTTACAAGAAAATAGGGTATGTTTCTTATGTTAAATGGATAACGGTATATAAATAATATAAATCCAAGCACATTCAAAACAGTCAGTAAGGAAAAAAACATACAAAATCATGTAGTTATTTACTGGAAGCATTATGGATAATATGACTGATTCTTGGCATGAAAGACATTTATCTCCAAAGAACAGTGATTACTTTCAAAATTATGCCATAAATTGAAAGAAATATGGTAAAATTAATCATTTCAAATTGGAAACACTTGGCATGAAATGCTACTTGATACTGAGACTTTAATAAGCACTCAGGATTTCGAATGAGCAATAATGCTGGGAAAGTATTTTGCATATTGTCCAGATAAAACACAATGCTATTAAAACAAAGATATCCTTTAGGGGGAATTAATTTGAATAAATACCCTGAAAAATGGAAAATACCATCTCAGTCAGCAGCAACTCCATAAAAACAATTGAAAATTACATGCAGTGATCCATATAATTATAGTTATAGAAATAGTTATCAAATTTTAGTTTAGGGGAAAAAAAAGAATTCCCACAGGACGTTCTGGCAAAAACCACCTTTTTCTTCTGCTCTACTTGTAGATGTGGGAATATTACATTAGGATCAGAGAGGTGATCCAACAATGAATTACTGTGGCTGCAAATGCATGAACAATGACAGACTTTCCTATTCCTCTGTCTACTTTCATGTTTATAACATTCCCCCAAAATGCTTCTTCATTTCTAAGAATAAAAATTGCCATGCATCCTACAAATAACAGTTTATTAGGATTTAGACAAAACTTCTCAAGCTTTAGAAAATAAATCAGTCACTAATTGACTAAGTCTAACCCTACCAAATGTTAGCCTAAAACAAAAATTAAAAGTTAAATCTACAAGTTTTCCTTAAGAGATAATGTAACCACAAGTACAAAAATCACTAGGATTTAGACAAAACTTCTCAAGCTTTAGAAAATAAATCAGTCACTAATTGACTAAGTCTAACCCTACCAAATGTTAGCCTAAAACAAAAATTAAAAGTTAAATCTACAAGTTTTCCTTAAGAGATAATGTAACCACAAGTACAAAAATCACTACATTGTAACCACTGCTAAAATTACTAATATGTATAATAATATACAGTATAAATCTTGTTAGTTCCAATAGGATTTAATGAGCAATTTAAAAAATCACATTTAGCAGAATAATATGAATATGAATAATTATTATTCTGATTAGTGTACCTATGAATCAGATTCTCTTCCTGCCCTGTCATCAGTTACTAATTATTTTCCACTCACAGCTAAGCAGGCTAGATGAGAATAAAACATTTCAACCAGTTCCACACTGGGAGTATACTGTTCTTTTGAATTAGGGCCCTAGAGACTGGGAGTTGCTTGTTTACTTTTTCCATTTATTACTAAGAAATTAGATAAAATGATCTATTTGTGTTCCTTTGTGAAGGGGATTAAGGGTAAGAAAAAAGCAAGAGGAGCTATTTTTTGTTTTTTAATCTACCACTCAAAGTAGCTCAAATTTACTCTCTGATAATAAACAATAATCATTTCAAAGAGAATAAAAACGTATAGCAAATATCTGTGCTATATAGAAGGTGGGGGGGGTGGAAGGTCTTTTGGTTTTTTTATTTTTCTCTTGTTTCCCTGTAGAAATAAATAGTCCTGACTCCTGTACAGGCCACGATGCCAACACTGTTTACATGTCAGTGTAAAGACTGATGCTCATGAAGCTGTCTCTCCACCAAAGAAAAGGGAAAAATTAATACATAATTTCTAAAAACAAACAAAAACAGAAAAAAGAGGGAGGAGGGATGTTTGCCTTATGTTCAAGTTCTATTCAAAATGGTTAAAGTTTTTAAATAAAAAATACTTTTAAAATTAAACCCTGAACAAAACACTTAACTAATATTTGGTAGCTTCTCTTAGCAAGTAATTACAGTAAAATCTCACCTCCATAAAGTGAAATGCTAAAGCTACAAGACAGACACTTAAAAACAGTCTGACCGAGGGAACAGCACAGCTGTACCTACTGTTTCAGACTCTAGGGCATATGTTAATTTGGTCTATTTGCAGAGGGGGGTTGTTATTGTTATTTTTGCTTGCTTGCTTACTTTGGAGACCAAGTATTTTTGCTTTTATCATACAGTCATGTGCCACATAATGACATTTCTATCAAGAATGGACTGCATATACAGCAGTGGTCCCATAAGATTAAAATGAAGCCGAAAAATTTCTATCACCTAGTGAATGTAGCCATCATAAATGTTGAAACACTGTAGTGCAATTATTTTTTTTTTATAAATTTAGTGGAACTTAGGTGTACAGTGTTTATAAAGTCTACAGTAGTGCACAGTAATGACCTAGGCCTTTGCACTCACGCCCTACTCACTGACTCACTGGTGGGAAAATAGAATAGTTTGGTCAGGGCCCCCGCCTTGGGTTCCATTGGGCGTGGTTTAGCACATCCTTTGTAGGCAAATTGTGTGTGTGTGTGTGTAGTTAGTGCACAGGTGTGGCAATGTATCTTTAGTTTTGTTGCTATTCTTGAGAGAGAGAGAGAGAGTAGTTTTAGTGAAGCAGGCAGACAGGTGTCTACCTCTCTGCCTAGGGCGTCTGCCCAGAACAGCCATGCTTTTCAACCTGCAGCTTCCAAGGACCTTTTGGCAAGTTACCTAGCTCATAGACCTGCGTGAAGGGATCTGGTAACCCAGCCTGGTGTGTGTGGGGTCTCGTGACCCAGCCCGGTGTATGAAGGGTTTGTGACTCAGTCTGTGAATGGGTTTGAGGGGTCTGGGAGCTCCAGACCCAGCCCTAGCTCAACAATCAGCCCATTCAGCAGGATTACCGGCAGGTAAAAGAGCCCAACAACTAGCGTGGTAGTATAGCTAGACAATTGGCATCACGAACAGGATTAAGAGCGCTACACTCACCCAGAGTAACTTCAAGTTCTGCACGCTCCACTCATGGTAAGTGCCCTATACAAGTGTACCACTTTTTATCATTTATACTGTGTTTTTACTGTACTTTTTCTATGTTTGGATATGTTTACATACACAAATACTTATCATTGTTACAATTGTCTACAGTATTCAGTATAGTAACAAGGTATATAGGTTTGTAGCCTAAGAGATATAGGCTATACCATATACTCTAGGTGTTTAGTAGGCTATACCATCTAGCTTTGTGTAAGTACACTCTGTGATGTCCCCACAGTGCCAGAATTGCCCAACAGTGCATTTCTTAAAACATATCACCATCATTAAGTGACACATGACTGTACCTAGAGTTAAATTTCCTAAGCTAAATGTATATGATGGCATTCTATTGGATTTCCTTACTTTATTAGGCAAACCAGAAATCCAGAAAAACATTTTTTTAAAGTTAAAAAAACAACAAAATTGCATCCTAAGGAATAAACACATGTCAAAAATTTGTGCTCCAGAATTTATGTGCAAGGAGAATGTCCCCAAAATTCTAATACAGAAGCCACTTATCCTTCAAGCTATTCTAACGAGGCTAGTTATCTGGTTTCTAAGCCTTCCCCAGATTAGAAGGAGCAAGGAAAAAAGAATGCTGTAGGTAGGAATAAGGAAGAAATAAAAAATAGATGATTTAAGATAAAAATAGATGATTTAAACCAAATAAACTCTTTAGAGAAAAGGAAGTCTTTATTTATAATGCCAAAAAAATAACGAGCTCATATTAGGTGCTTAAACATACTTCCTTTAAATAAAACCTGTTTTCTCCTTCAAAAACCATTCCTTCAAATAGCCTGAGGCCATCAAGATAAATAAAGAACAAAAGAACTATGGCAACAAACTACTAACTCACACAGTAAATGTATTCCAAACAAAGAAAACTCACCTGCTACCTACAGCACCTCACATTTCTGAGGCTATTAGACTCGTGACAAATAAAACTCATAAACCTCTCCCCCAACTTGAGACTTTAAGACTAAAGGACACACACACACACAAATTCTGACAAGTCATTTCAACTCCAGAACTCCATCTTAAAAATAAGTACAGAAACAAACCAAAATAAATCATTAGGCATATTTTTAAATGGTAATAACAGTAAGAATAGAAAAGGTTTTCAACAGAAGTGTTAAGCAAAAAAAAAAAAAAAAAAAAAAGGAAAAAATTTTGGAAAATTTATAATTCACATCTCATCATTAGAACTTACAATGACAACATGTGAAACTAGACTAGAGAGTCATAAAGTCTATATCCTATGAGGTAAGGAAAATCTATTCAAAAATAATTATCATCATTCCTAAATTTAAAGCTGCAATAAAGGCAATCAAGAATAGATTTTAAAGTGCAGGAAATAAAATAATGAAAGATGAGATTCTCTTAAGAATGTCTCCAGAACTAAAAGTGCAAAGCAGATAACATATCCATGCAGCCATTTGTTTCCAAATACAGCAGATCTACATTACTCAGATTCTATATTTGTGAATTCACCTACTCGTTAAACTTATTTGTAACCCCCCAAATCAATATTCAAGGTGCTTTTCGGTCACTGGCAGACACGTGCTGGTGTAGATTTGAGTTGCCCAACTACACATTCCCAACTAAGGTCAAACAAGGTGGTGCTCCGCCTTCTTGTTTCAGCTGTCATACTGTAAACAAGTACCATTTTTATGGTCTTTTACCACCATGTTTTTCACATTTTTGTGTTTATCGTTGCTGATTTCACTTTTTAAAATGGTCCGCAAGCACAGTGCTGAAGTGCTATCTAATGCTCCAAAGTACAAGGACTGTGTGATGTGCCTTATGGACAAAATACTTGTGATAAATAAGCTTCATAAGCATGAGTAAGAGTGCTGTTGACCATGAGGTCACTGTTAATAAATCAACAATATATGTTAAATAAGGTGACATTCACAGAAACACATATAAAACAAAATTACATATTGTTTAGTTGAGTTAAATGACTAGGAGCTACATCCTAGAAAACTCAGAGGGGAAAAATAGGGCATCAAACTAGATTGGTCTATTTTTAACTTATCAATCATTAATACTCACAATCTCTGTTAACTTTCACAAAATATAGAACACATTTTCCAAATGAAAAACAGACAAATAGTCTGAACAAGAATTTTTTCCTCATTTGTTAATTAATTCCTATGAAAGGTAATATGCATGTGTACCAAAGTAGTATTTTTTTTTTTAATCATCATTTTAAAAGATACTCTAAAAAGTTCAAGATAAAGTTCACCATACTTTTAGGTCATTTTTCCTTTATTTAGAAGGCTCTTATTTTTCTGAATCCCCTCCAGGATTCTCAATATCTTTCTTAAAATGTAGACTGCAAAAACTAGGCATAAAAGACATTCTTAAAATGTCCAAGAATGTTAAATATTTCTTAACTGAAGCTAAGGTATCATCATTCTTCTACTTGGACTTTTTATCTACTGATTTTTTTGTCATTACTGAAGCAACAAGTCCCAAATCTGGTTTAACACTATTTTGTTTATATTATTCATAGAGTTTAATCGTGCATTTTGTATTGTAATTTCCTAGTAACTATACTTAGCTACCTTGAGTCCTCTCTGAAAAAGGATAAAAGTTAGTATATATATATATATACATATATATATATATACTAACTAATATACTAATTAATATATATACTAATTATACTAATTAATATATATATATATTAATTTTTACAAACCTTAATAAAACATTTAATCACATTAAGTATTTTGTGATCATGAAAGAAACAAACAGTTCTTTTAAGGAAGAATTGGGGATTGGAGCCACCATCTATAAAATTATTAACCTTGACCCTTATCTTATAAAATTCATCACATATGGCTTGTTTTATATATATGATCATATCTCCATATGAGTAAAGACCATTTCTTATATATTTTTAGATCCTTTATAATCCATTCCTAGAACAAAACAAGAGCTCAGTTACTAAGAATTAATTTATTTTCAAGCCCTAAGAAACTAGTTACCAAAGAGGCATACTTCAAAGGGCAAAGTTTCTAATAAAGATTTTGAAGCCATTATAGTAATGAAAACTATTTAACTTCTGATTTAATAGAATAAATATTTGGTTATATTTTTACATCTCATCTTGTGCTTACCAAACTAGTCTATCAAGGCTAATATAATTGCACAGAAACAGTGAACTGTCTCCACTCTGGGTAAATAACTGTGGCAGATAATCTTTCCAGAAACAGACTAATTTGTTATAACTATCATCCCCATAATGCTCTAGGCTTCAAAACAAGAGGAAAAAATTATATTTCAAGATCTGTGGCATTTCCACAATGTTTTAAAAGTTACTTTCCAAAAGGTTTTATGGCAAAAACTACAACACCATCACCATTTTCATAGAATAAAATACTTTTGCTTCTCTTTTGTCCTGTAACCTTAGCCCAGCCTGACTTATTTCCCTCACATGAACCTCTGTCAGGAGGACAGCTGTGCTGGCTGCAAATAACCAGTCCACAGTATTCATCCTGGAGATTACTGACAACCCAAAACCACAAGCATGGGGTTAAGATAGTATTTAAACATGCCTTTGGGGTTAGAAAGTAGTATTAAGCCTGTAGTTCATCAGTTTTTATATGATCAAGGTGAAATAAATGTAAGGTGAAATCTATGAATGACTGTCTTTGCCAAAGATTATTTCCTGATATTTTTAATAAATTTAGAAGCCATTAGATCACAGCTTTGAAAGATACTTACAGTCTTTGACTCAGATATCTAACTGAAAACACAAAAATAAAATTTAATCTGGCAGCACAAACTTTTTTTGCTGAAATAAAATAAGGAACAGACTGAAATCAATTTTATTATCCTTACTTGTGATGGCTAATAATGTCTTCTTAAAAGGCTTTCTCTCATGACTGAGGGTTTTTTTTTTTTTTTTTTTTTTTTTTTGTTATTTTTCAAAGGGCAAAACTTTGAAGTATGAGAAGTGATAGTAGCTAAATTCCAAAACCCAATTAGATTGTAATAAGCTCTACAAGAGCAATAAACGTGGGTGTCCTTTCACCAGTCTAGGTGCAATACCTTGTAGTGTGCCCATCAAGGCACTCTGTTAAAATGTCTTAGCAACCATCTCAATGTTAAGCAAAATATCCTTAATATTCTCTGATAATTTACACTATCTACATATACCATCTCTGCCATTTAGTTACTAGTTACTGATTCAGCTCCTATTTAAATAAAAAGCATACCAAGTATATGTGGACCCAATGATATAAAATTAAATATAATACATTTAGGTATGTGTAAGAGGGTTTACCATATATGGAAAACAGTTTAGCTTACGGAATATATCTTTAGGTTTTAGATCCTGTATGTCCACATTTGTGCCAAGGATGCTTTAAAAGGAAGAATTTAGTGGAATGAAAAACATGCCACAATACTATACACAAGCACTCTAAAATGAATAAAATGAAGGAAAGTCAACCAAAGGACATAGACTTTAAAATCCAACCCAAACACCTTGCTTTAGTAATACTTTCATAAAAATTATTGGCCCTTAAATTCCAACATTGAACTGAATCATTATTTGCATAACGGGCAACTGATTCACATTTTAACTTGCTTTCTTCAGTATTATTTCAGGAAGACTTCTTTATTTTCCATTCAAAACCATATGTTGAGTCCAGGTATGAAAAATGCATTTTATTTTTCAAAACAGAAATTTTATGAGGTTAGTGGAAAGTAAATGGATTACAATATTTTCCCAAACATAATCGTTTCTCATTCCTTCTCTGTTGTCCAAAGTTCATCATTTGTCTCTAACTTCAAACCAAGTGAAAACCATTTTTTCTTATTTTAAGCATCTATTTTCAATAAAATATCCTGTAGAAGAGTAGCCTAAAAAAAAACTAAAAATATGTTTATTCTTAGTTTATAAACAAACAAAAAAAGATTTTAAAAAAAGGAGGTAAAACAAAAAAAAAAGAAGTGCATCACATCTAACACCTTTACAAAAGATAGTAATTCTTGTTAGTCATGGGTATGTGGAGAAATGTGATGCCTCTCCCATAAAATGAACAACAGAATATGATTGTGGGTAGAGGAAAAAGTTTTATCATCTCACTGCATCTTAATGACTGCACTGCTTTTAAGCACAAGCACTTCACCTAAATTCTAAGGCCTCATTACTGCAAATCCTATGAAACTTCCACTAAGGAAGTTTACAAATTATTGTAGCCCTTTCTGTTAGTAAAAGTAGCAATCTGGGAATAAAACCTGCAGTGTAATCTTAATAAAAGTTTAAAAAATAACTACATATGTACTTATTTTTCTCTTGGTCTTAATAATCCATTCTATACATATATTCACTGATCCTGATTTTTTTTTTAAATTTATAGTCTTCACTTTGATGTTTAAAATCATTGTGCAAAATGTGCACGCATTGGGGCCGGCCCGGTGGCGCACTGCTACAGTGCACCACTTGGGAGCGCGGTGGCGCTCCCGCCGAGGGTTCGGATCCCACATACAGACCGGTTCCCGCTCACTGGCTGAGCGAGGTGTGGGAGCAACACCGAGGGTTGCGATCCCGTTGCCAGTCCCGGTCCAGTACGGGCGCGACACTGAGGGTTGCGATCCGTTGCCGGACACGAAAAAAGACAAAAAGGAAAAAAAAAAAAAAGAATATGCACGCATTGAAACAACATATCATACCACACAAATATGTACAAGTAAATGTAAAAGTATTTTGAATAAAAATAACATAAAATCACAGAAAACATCAAAAACTTTTGTGGACAGGAATGAGTTGTAAATAACTGACTGTAAAAACTGCAATTAAAATGTTTTGCTCACAGAAAACAAAAAACAACCAAAGCTACAAATAGCTGAAGTGGAAATCTGAGTTGAAATGTAGTCCAAATATCTTTCCCTCAATAAATGAGGTAAGGTAGATAGAAATATATCTAAGAATGACTTTTACTATATTCTTTGAGAGGTTGATAGCCATTCAAATACCAATTAAATTGTGATGCCTTAAAAGGCACAGAAATTTTAAAGTAAAATTTCAGTGTTAAACAAAGAAGAATGCCACTATATTATCAAGGATATATGATACAAGGGTATCTTTTGAATTCTACTTATGGTAAAATGTTTCATTTATCACCTCTTGTTTCTTTAAAAAGATTAGTTGTGAAATTTTCTACAAATAGAGTGGAGATTTAAAGCTGTGTTAGAAAACAGCTTTAAAAATCATTCAAACATATCTGCAATAAGTCTACAAAAGCTGAATTATATAAGAAATATCCCAAATGGTCCAACAAATTTAATCTTGCTAAAAAACTAATCCTAGTCTGAGCCAAGCCATGTCTCATAACTGTAGAAGAATAAAGATGGATTTATGTTTTTCTCCTGAGCAGAATCTAAGCACCATGTTCACAATGCAGATTGTGAACGATATGGATTGTCACAAAAATATTTTAGACAAAGAGCTTTTGGAAACAGAGTATGCTCAGCCACATCTGCAATAACCATAAAGGAACAGAATGTTACTTCTTTCTGACCAGGTTTCATTTGCAAAGAAGATTATACATGTTACAAAATGACTACAGATATCCTATCTTGCAGAATGTAAAGTCGATTATTTCCTATAGTATTTCTTACTATGGCATCCTCTTTAAACACAATTTGATTATATCTATGTATTTTAAATGTAAAATTAAACATACTTTTATCAAAATAAAACGTTATTCCTAAAATAAAAGTCAACATCATTAAGCCCTCCCTATCCCCTGCCTCACCTCTATCATTAGGTGACCTCATCTACTACTAAACTTCCCACTCATTCGTTTTGCCCCAACTACATGGGCTTTTCATAGGTTCCCACTTTAGAGCATTTTCTGCTCCTTATGCCTAAAATCTTCTCCCCCTCACTATCTTCAACTCCTTGCTCAAAAGTCACCTTTTAAATAAAACGCTGATCACTTCATTTAAAATTGTAACCCTCCCCTCCCTTGCCCTAGTACTCCCAATCCCCTTACCTTGTTTTAATTTTTCATCACTTACTCTCTTTCTACTTCCTAATTAACTTATTTTTACATTTATTAAATCCTGTCTCTCTCATCCACTAAAATGTAAGCTCCATAAGCAGTGATTTTTTTGTTATTCCACTAATATATCCCAAGCATCCAAAAATAGTACCTGGCACATAGAAGGCACCTAATAAATATTTGTTGGATGAATGAATACATGAACAAACTTATTTCTTAACCATCTCAGGAGAAAAAGTACATTCAAACCTTTTAGTAGATCAATTTTTCCTTACATAAGAAAATCACATATTAAGACACCTATTAATTTCAACTAATAACCCCATATTGCCATTGTTTTCCTTTTTTGTTTGTACATATTTAAGTACTTTTATTTTACTCCCTATTCATCTAATACCTTTTTTCAAACAATAAAAACATTTCAGGACTTCTATCTTACAATAGAAGCAAGTAAATGCAATCGATCTTTTTCTTAGCAACACAGGATACCATGAAAATTCATTCTATTACATTATAACAACACTACAATTCTGCCTCTAATTTAGAGGGGGGTTTTTTTTGTCTTTTTTCGTGTCCGGCAACGGATCGCAACCCTCAGTGTCGTACCCGTACCGGACCGGGACCGGCAACAGGATCGCAACCCTCGGTGTTGCACCCGCACCTCGCTCAGCCAGTGAGTGGGAACCGGTCTGTATGTGGGATCCGAACCCTCGGCGGGAGCGCCACCGCACTCCCAAGCGGCGCACTGTAGCAGTGCGCCCTTCTTCTCCACCCCCGTAATAACTTCGTATAGCATACATTATACGAAGTTATACGAGGACCGGCAACAGGATCGCAACCCTCGGTGTTGCACCCGCACCTCGCTCAGCCAGTGAGTGGGAACCGGTCTGTATGTGGGATCCGAACCCTCGGCGGGAGCGCCACCGCACTCCCAAGCGGCGCACTGTAGCAGTGCGCCACCGGGCCGGCCCTAATTTAGAGTTTTTGAATGCTCCATTATCATGCTTCCAGATGACATTCATTCATTTATTAAATGACTATGTATTAGGCATTTAATATTACTATATTCTGTGCTAAATACTGAGAACATAATGCCAAAAGAAATACAGACATCATTTCAAACCTCATGGTTCTTACAGTCTAGATCGGAAGTCAGATACTAAACAGGAAAAAAAAATAACATGAGCAAACATTTATGTATGTAGTGCTGTGTGCCAGGCATCGTTCTTAAACACTTTAGAACATGAACTCATTTGATCCTCACAATAACCCCAAAATGAAGTAACATTAGCATTAGTATTCCTATTTTGCAAGTAAAGAAAATGAGACTTTGTAATACATTTTGAAATGTATGCTTTAATCCTAAGGAAAATAGAGAGCCACTGAAGAATTTTAAGCCAGAAGATGAAATCGTTAAGAACTGAAGAATTATTCTGGCTTCAGCATGGATACTGTACTGGAGTAAAACAAAACTACATGCAATGATCCAAGTGAAAGATGATTGCTCCCTAGGCTAGAGTAATAACATTGCTGAAGAAAAGAGTGCTAAGCATTCAAAAGAGACTGAGGAAGAAAAGCAAGATTGAATGATTAAACGCAGACAGAGATGTGTCCACCTCTGAGAGTCCCCTACCCTACCAATTTCATACCACTTTGCTATTATTAACTTGCTATATGATAAAGGACACAACCATTATTTTTATGAACCGTATATACTTTTTAAAGTTTCACAACAAATATTCATAAATTAGGGCCTGAAGAATTTCACAAATCTGAAAGCCAAGCCATTCACAACTCCTTCCTCTTCCTCTCAACAGTTACTGAAGTCTCTAAATTTTCTGCTTAAATATCTTTCTCTTCCCTCCTTTATTTGTATTTCTATACTTCACTAAGATCTCCATCATATTTCTCCTTATCTAATGCAACAGGTTATAAAAAGTTCTCCCTAACTCGATCTCATCTCCCTCCAACTCTTTATCAACTGCAACAAATCTCTCTTCAAAATGCAAGTATTTTTCTGTGTTACTTAACTGCAAAAAATATTTTGAAAGCCTCTAGCAACCTTTTCAGATTCATCTACAGAAATGCCCGTCTCTCATATCCTATACTGACATATCAAACTAAATACCCTCACTATTGAAACTCTACTACCAGCAGTTTTTCAACCAGGTCATGCAATTTCATAACTGCAGTATTTTGCATAAACTAATCCCACTACAAAAAGCTCCCCTCCCCACCAGATTATTTGGCAAAGACCTGTTCATGTTCTGAGTCTAAATTCTAATGACTTCCCCTCTTTTGTGATCCTCCATAGCTTGGTACACTATCTCTATTAGAAACCTTATTGGACTGCATGGCAATTGCTTACATTCATTAATTCATCCATTCATTAACCCAATTGAATTTATGTTTGTGTCTTCATTGTCTAACACAGTTTCTGGGGGAATATATGTGTCCTAGTTTGTTACACTGAATTTAGGCACAAAATTGAGAGCAATTTTATGTGTTCAAAGGACTCCTCCATATTGAAAGCCAGGGTAATATTAAAGTAAATTGGATTTCTAAATAAGGAGTACATTACAAGTGAGGCAAAAAAATTTTTTTAAATCCTTAAAACTTTTAGGAATAAGTTAAAAATAAGTGCAGGAGTCCTAAGAAGAAAACTATAAAACTCAATTGAGGGATATTTATAGAGTCTGGAATAAATAGAGAAACATCTTATTATTAAATAGAAAGATTAAACATAGGGAGTAATGTCAATTTTCCATCTATAATTCTAAGAATTTAACAAAAATTCTATCAAAATCCCAACAGGTTTTTTTTTTTAATTTGATTAAATGATTGTTAAATTCAACTGTAAGATTAACAAGCAAGAAAAGGAAATACAGGCCTATCAAATATCTAAATGAGCTAAAAAACAGTAACTAAAACAATGTAGATGGTACTGCTACAGTAATACACAGATATATATCAACAGATATGAAAACAAAATCCATAATGTAGCCAAGTATACAGGAATATTTAGCATATGTTAAAAGTGCATTCCAAATGAGGAAGGTAAAGAGAGATTATTTTATAAATACTGTCAAGGCAACAAGCTAGACATTTCGGGGAAGCAGTAATTGAACTCTACTTCATTATCTGTAGGAAGTGCAGGTGGATCAAAAGTTAAACGTAAAATGAAACTATAAAATGATTGGAATAAAACATGGCTTAATATTTCTAACTAAAAACTCACACATTATATACTAAACTACTTTTTTTAAATTCACCATAGCAAAATATACTGTTAACATAAAAAATAAATAAGCCAGAAAAATAGCCCATAATACATGAAAAAGTAAAATAACCCTAATATATAAAGTTTACTATAAACAGTTTTTTAAAAGACAAACATAATTTTTTGAAAAACTTTTAAAACGAGTAGAAAATGTAGGGAAGAAATTAAAATGATCAACAGCCATATGAAAAAAAGCTAACATACTAATAAAGAAAACAAAAATTTAAATAGCTATATTTTACATCTCGAATTGGCAAAACCCAGTGTGTGCAAGGATATGGTTAAACAGTCAGTCTCATTTATTTCCTGGTGAAAGTGTAAATTTGTACAATATTCTGAAGGACAAATTAATAGTATCTGTCTAAAAGTTGTTATCTATAAGGTGTAAAATTATGGGCATTTTCACTTTGTAAGTTACAGATTTTTATAATACTTGAAATTTTTGCTAGACTATATAGCTATACTATATAGACATACTAGACTATATTGACATACTAGAAAAGTATGTGTACTTTAAGAAAAACAGCTAAAGAGAATTTATAAGGCAGAAGAAAAAATAAGGCAGGCAGAGAAGGCATATTTAGACACATATAAAATGTACACATACTAAAAATAAACTGTCTAGGAAGCCTAATACTTGAGAATAAAAAACTATAACCAAATGGGAGAAACTTCAAAAACCAAGTGGGGAACAGTCTGAAATGACAGGGGAAAAAGATTTCATGAATCTAAAAGCAAAAGAGGGGGTGTCACTAATTTTAAAAATATGTGAGGTCCTTGGTAAAGTTTTAAAGCAGAAGCAGGATTGGAGCTCTTGCCACATCCATAAATCCCTGTGCAGTACAGAGCAGGTTAGTGTTTGCCATGAAGGCTGCCTCAGTTTCTGCTTATTTCATGCTGCTCTGTGATTTCAGATTCTGCTTTAACTGTGAAACTCCCGGTAGTTAGTGTGTAATTTTAGATGCAAATGGAGTAGTTAATATATTTATATTTATTTTTCATAATTAGATGCTCTCTACTCTGTATTTACAGCTAAAAGAAAATTTAATATTTTTAGAGGATATTATTTAATAGGATATGTCACATATTAGCTTGAAAAAAAAATAAACATTTTCTAATACTGGTATCATAAAACCTTCCCCCAGAAACTATAAATTCAATCACACTGCAGCTTTAAATATTAGACAGATATACCCCATGTCTTAGATTGCTTGGGCTGCCATAACAAAATACCATAGGTTGGGTGGCTTAAACAACAGAAATTTATTTTCTCACAATTCTGGAGGCTAGGAGCCCAAGATCAAGGTGCCAGCATGGTCAGTTTCTAGTAAGAGCTTTTTCTGGCTTGTAAGACAGCCACCTTCCTACTATGTCTTCACTTGGTGAGAGATGAGGGTGGGGGAGTGTGAGAGCATCAGCTCTCTGGTGTCTCTTTTTATAAGGGCACTAATCCCATTATGAGGGCCCTACCCTCATGACTTCATCTGAACCTAATTATCTCCCAAAGGCCCCATCTCTAAATACCATGACACTGGGGGTTAGGGCTTCAATATATAAATGCGGGGGAGGGGGGTGAGACACAATTAAATCCATAGCAATTAACAAACCACACATTTCAGTCAACCAACCAACATATGTTTTTTATATGCAAGGCACTATTCTAGGAATAGTGGTAATATAACTGATAATATAATGGTTGAATAAAACAGAAAATGTTTCCTTCTAAGAGCTTACATTCTGGGAGTAAGAGGAAATAGCTAAAGAATAAATATTTAAACAAATAAGATTCTGCTGTATTGAGGAGAATAAAACAGGAGTGAGAAAGGAGGAAGAATAACTACTTTAGCCAGAGGTCAGAAAAAGTCTCTCTCAGGAAATGTCCTTGAAAGCTAAATAATGAAGTAGCAATGAACAAGCTAAAACAATCACAAAATGCTCAAAAAGCATTCATTGTTACCAACCATCTTTCCCAAGTTTGGAATTCAGGTTAGTATTTCTCTGTATTAGGGAAGGATTTTAGATTGTAGATTCCCTGCCTATTCCTTTCAAAACCACAACATCCTTCTTCCCTCATATAGAATATATCAACACACACAGCCTTCTCAACATGTAAACCTTAGAAGAGGAAGGAAGAGCAAAGCTCTTCAAATCAACTTTTATCTTAACACATAACAAATGTCCTTTAAATCACATCTTTCCACATTAAACATTTATTCCTAAGAAAAGCCTAAAATTCAAAATCTATCAAATACATATATAGAAAACATATTACCTGGAACCCACCTATCCTGGCCAAAACTTTCCCTGATTTATAAGCTTTGGATGTGTCTTCTCTTTCAACATTCTTTTCTGGGTACCATGAGTGCAAATGAGTTCTTTCTTTTTTATTTTATACTCAACTGTCTGGTTGCAAGACAAAAAGGCCCTATGACTTACATATCAAATAAAGTGTATTGATTTTATGAAACTAGAACTAGACTTTTCATTTACTGCAGGGGTCTGTGGCATTGTTCTAGAATGGCTTAGGTCAAAGTCTGACCTCACATAAGTAGTGAAATGCAGTGAATACATCCCTTGGGATTGTAAACTAGAGTATTCAAAAATAAGAGATTTGCCTCACCACTGGATGAAAATGAGGCTTAGCCACATTATAAGTCCATGTGTTCCTATTTTGTGGTAATCCTCTTATGCACACAAAAAAATCTAACATTAAGCACTTCTCAAAAAACATTTACTGAGTACAAAAAACCTGTGTGCACTCTGAAAATGTTCCTTGGGTAATTTACAATCTAGTAAAGGAGATAAAACACCCCACCCCCAAAAGTGATAAATGTACATATAAACATCCTAACAGACATCCTAATAGAATATGGAATGATTGTAAATAAATGTTAAAAAAAATTCATTTTAAAAGCTATTTAAACCTACAGGACAAATAAAAGATCAAACAATCACAGAATGAGTACCATAATTACAATTTTATAGCATTTCTGACATGTCTTCATATAAACCTTTGAATTAGCATAGATCACAAGAGGTAATACTGTCTAACTTTACAAGAAAATGTGGCTATGAAATTTTAGCATCCAGCCTTGAATCACAATTAAAAATGAATAAAAAATTCAAGACTAAGTGAATATATACAAGTAATACACATTTGCTGGGGAAATTTCAGGCAGAATTATACTATGAAAACTTAGATACCTAAATTTAAGGTAGACTCTTAATCCACATTTTGGCATTAATGTTTTTTCTTTTGCAGAAAATCTTCTCTTTAATGAGGTTAATTCATTTAGATGGTGGAACTATTTTCAAATTTAAAAGCAAAAAATAATATTTTTCTAATTATTAAAATATTTTAAGTTTCTTTGTTTAAACTTGCCAAAACAGTTTAATTTTTCTTTTTTTTAATTTAATTTAACTTTATTTTATCAATATACAATATAGTTGACTTTCTCGTCCCTTTACCGATTCCTCCCTCCCTCTCCCTCTTTCCCTCTCCCCCTCCTACCCATCAACATCATACCTGTTCACTTCTCTTAACAAGTTCAAACAATTGTGATTGTTGTGCCTTCTTCTCCACCCCCACCCCCGGACTGTTTGTATATTTATTTGTATATTTTTAGCTCTCACAAATAAGTGAGAACATGTGGTATTTCTCTTTCTGTGCCTGACTTATTTCACTTAATATAATTTTTTCTAAGTCCATCCATGTTGCTGTGAATAGTAGTATTTCATTCTTTTTCATATAGTGTGGTACTGAACTATCGCAGTTTTTGTTTGTCTGAGAAATATACTATTTGTGCTTCATTTCAGAAGGATAGCCTTGCTGGGTAAAGTATTCTTGGCTGGCAATTTTTGCCTTTTAGTATTTTAAATATATCATCCCATCCTTTTCTGGCTTGTAGGGTTTCTGATGAAAAGTCTGATGTTAGTCTGACTGGGGCTCCCTTATAGGTGACTGATGCTTCTCTCTTGCAGCTTTTAAGATTCTCTCTTTCTCTTTGAGTTTTGCCAATTTGACTATAACATGTCTTGGAGAGGACCTTCTTGGGTCCCAGGTATAGGGAAAGATCTGTGTCTTTCCCTATACCTGGGAAGTTACCTGCCATTATTTTGTTGAATATATTTTCAATGCCATTTCCTTTTTCCTCCCCTTCTGGAAGACCCATGATTCAGATATTTGAGCACTTAAGGTTGTCTGTTGTCTCTCTTAGATTTTCTTCCATGTTTTTAATTCTTTTTTCTTTTTTTTTTTTTTTTGTCTGCCTTTGTTATTTCAAACAGCTCATCTTCAAGATCAGAAATTCTCTCTTCTGCTTGTTCTAGCCTGCTGGTTAAACTCTGTTGTTTTTTACTTTGTTGAATGAACTCTTAAGTTCCACAAGCTCTGCAACATTCTTTTTCAGGGCATTGATTTCTTTGTACCTTTCTTCTTTCAGGTCCTGTATACTTTTTCTCATTTCATTGTGTTGCTTGAGTTTTCTTGTAGCTCATTCAGTTTCCTTTGAATTGCTGCCCAAAATTCCTTGTCAATCTTTTCACGAACTTCCTGTTCTATAGGGTTTAGAGCTTGAGAGTTATTCTTGCCCTTTGGTGGTGTTGTACTTTCTTGATTTTTCATATTTCTGGTATCTTTCCTTTGGTGTTTAGTCATTATGGCAGGGGATTTCACGGTCCACTCATTCAACCCTAACGTCTGGCTAGGATCCTGCAGGGACTGCCAATTTGGCACAGCTGCCTCGGCACCTGTGGGTGTGAGGCTGAGGCCTCTCAGGCCTGGGGACTGGCCTAAGTTGGGAGTACTGCAGTGGTGCCTACCTGCTCCAACATGGGTGCCTCAGGGAACATGGGCCCGGCAGCTCTCGGGCCTCCCTGGGGGCCTCTCTGGGAGGTGCACACTGGCCTGGACTGGGATTCCCGTGGTGGCGCCTACCTGCTCCAGCACGAGTGGGCTCAGCAGCTCCTAATTTTTCTTCTTAAAACACTTGAAATTTCTGAACTATTTACAAATTCTTAATGTTAAAAAAAAATTGGAACAAAAAAACTCATTTTACTTACCAAATCAAGTCTAGGATACATATTTCATCACACTTAAAAATTTCTGAAATTCAGATCCCTTGAAACATAGATTTAGTGTTGTCCTTTCTATTCCTTCAAAACCTATTATTAAATTGATGGTATGCCTTAAAAATCCATGTCATCTTGGATTTGAGGAAATACTAGCACATACTTTAAATTTCTACTATTGTGGATGTTGATGTAGCAAAAGGAAGGAAAAACATTCTCACTATTTTGTTTGGTTTAGTTTGGTTTGGTTTGTTCTGTTTGGTGACTAGATGGTATGGGGATCCATACAGCCTATAGATTTTGAAAACTGTATTACCCCCAGTGACTTTAAAAGTATCCCATTTAGTTCCAATAAATAAAATAACTTGATTTTCTAAATGAGTAGGACAAGGATAAGGAAAAGATAATGCTTTCAAAGTATAACCCAGCCCAAATTTTTTAAAAAACTATACCTACAGCATTAGTTCTCAAAAATGCCCCCAGCTTTTCTTTCTCTTTAAGCAAGATACCTGACCAGAGAAGGCCAGTCCTCACCTCTAAGGCAAAGAAAGTCCAATGCAAAAAGCAAATAGTCACCTATAGAGTCTCTAGGAGAAAAAGATAGAATCTAGCAAAACAGAAAAAAACCCTAAGATCTGGAAACTCAAGACAGCAACATAGAAAGACAGGCTAAGCAAAAGTCCAAGACCAGAATGGAGACTGGAGAGACCCTGCACGGCTAGGATAAGATAGGCAGGGGAGTCTGCAGCTAGCAGTCCCAATGCAGAAACCTGCAAATCAAGCTGCAATGTAACCACAAGGCCCTCATGCACATTCATTCCAGCATGGGAAGTTTCCGGGAGCCCACATAACTACATGACTCCAAAAGGAGAAGTACATTCTGAGACCCCCTCAGCCTCTTCAGTCCCAGGATGCTGCTGCACGTTTCGATTTTGGGATAGGAGCCAGGGAAGCTCAGAGCCCTGCCCAACCTAGCAGGTCCTCCCCACCCTCACTGCCACTCCTAACCCTGCCCCAGCAGAGAGGGAGCAGGGGATGTGCCAGCCACCTGGATCCAGGCCCAACTTCCTCTGGAGCTCAAAGTACAGAGACAGTACAATTAGTAGACCTGCACAAAGGCAGGCAGGAGCCTGGCAACAAATACTGAAGAATCAGGCAGTGCGGCCGATCAGAAAGTCAGGAGCCTTGAGAGTTATAGGACTTGAACAGGCCACACCAGGTGGGCGGGATAATATTGGGGACCCACATAGGCCAGGAGATCTGAGGACACCTCCTCCTCCAGGGAGGCCTCCAGGAAGGGCAAGAGGTAGGTTAGTGCAAGTTTTGTGAGGGAGGGCCAGGCTGGAACAGGACTATGTAAGGGGGAGATGGACACTTGACAGTGCCCTTGATTTCCAGAGTCATCCTCATGAGAAGCAACCTGGAATGGGACTAAGACTACAGCTCTGGAGTCAGCCAGACAGGCAGTGGTGACAGGCTGCTTGTAGGTACACACTCAACCCCCTCTGCAGTTCTTCCTCTATAAGGAAGATCCCAAAAAGGGCAAAACAAAATGTGGAGTGGCTTGAACCTGTTCCCTCCTGCTCCTGCCAACCCACTTCCTTTAGGGTAAGCAGAGACAGCACAAATTAGATCATGTCCCTATGCTAAAGTGCCTCAAGTTAACAAACAAAAGCAAAAAGAAAAAAGGAGAAAAAAAAAAAAAAAAGAAAGAAAAAATTGAAAAAAAAATTAGAAAGCCTACGAGATCTTTCAGACAGCCTTAAGCATATAAACATCCATATAATGGGTGTAACAAAAGGGAGAGAGAAAGGAAAATGCACTGGAAGTGTATTAAATTAAATAATAGCTAAAAGCTTCCAAAGTATTGAGAGAGATACAGTCCTGCAGATCCAAGAAGCTCAAAGATCCCAAAGAGATTCAACACAAAAAGGTCCTACCCAAGTTACACTACAACCAAATTATCAAAAGTCAAAGACAAAGAAAGAATTCTAAAAATAGCAAGAGAAAAGCAGCAAGTCACCTATAAGGGAATCCTCATCAGACTAACACCAGACTTCTCAATAGAAACTTTACAGGCCAGGAGAGATGGGATGATATATTCAAAGTGCTAAAAGAAAAAAGTGACAGCCAAGAATACTGTACCCAGCAAAGCTATCCTTCAGAAAGGAAGGAAAAAGAGTATCTTTCCCAAACAAAAACTGTGGGAATTCACCACCACAAGACCAACCCCACAAGGAATCCTCAAGGGGGTCCTACATCACAAATCAAAAGAGCAACAACTATCATGATGAATACACGAGAAAGCATAAAAACAACTAGTAGAGCAGATACACAAAAGAGAAAGAGAAAAAAAAAGTATCTTATCACTAGTAAACACTAAATGGCAAAGACAAGCAATGAAAGGGAAAGAAAGGTATAAAAGAAAACTAAAACAACCATAAAGAAATTAATAAAATTGTAGGAATAAGGGAATACCTTTCAATAACAACCATTAATATAAATGGATTAAATTTCCCACATAAAAGATATACACTGGCAGAATGGATTAAAAAACTAGACCCAACTATATGCTGCCTGCAAAAAACTCACTTCACCTATAAAGACACATATAGACTAATAGCAAAGGGAAGGTGTATTAGTCCATTTCTGATGCTTATAACAAAATATTTGGAATTGTGTAATTTATAAAGAAAACAAAATATGCAGCTTACACTTCTAGAAGCTGGGAAATCCAAAGTCCAGAGAACACATTTGGTGAAAGCCTTGGTGGTGGCAAGAGTGATGGCAGGGCATCACACTGTGAAATGGTGGAGCAGAGAGAGACTAACCTCTCAAGTGCTCTTCTTTTAAAGCCCTCAGTATCATGCCCCTGACAACCATTATTGATCCATTCACTACAACATGGCCCTACAACCTAGTCACCTTTCCAAGGTGCCATCTTTTAATTACCATAATAGGATTTCCCACCCTCAACAGTCACAGAGGGAATTAAGGTTCTAATATATGAACTTTGGGGACACAATTCAATCAATGCATAGAAGATAGAAAAAAATATTCCACACAAATAAAAACCAAATACAAGCAGGAGTTGCCATACTTATATCAGAAAAAAATAGACTTTAAATGAAGAACTATAAAAAGACACAAAAAAGGACATTATATAATGATAAATAAATCAATGCAGCAAGAAAATATAACCATCACAAATACATACACAACCACCATTGCAGCACCCAGATATATAAGGAAAATGTTATTGGACATAAAGGAAGAGATAGATCCCAATACAATAGCAGTTGGGGACTTCAACACACCTCTGTCAGCATTGGACAGATCATCCAAACATAATTTTTTTTTTAATGGCAGAGAAATATTAGATTTATATGGCACTTTAGAACAAATGAACTTGACAGACATTTAGAGACTATTTCACCCAACAAACACAAAATGTATATTCAACTCATCAAGACATGGATCATTCTCCAGGACAGATCACATGCTATGCCATCAGTCAAGTCTCAACAAACTTAAAAAGACTGCAAGTAAATCAAGTATTTTTTCAGAACACAAAAGAATAACACTAGAAACCAACAACAAACTAAACTTTGGAAACTGTACAAATACACAAAAATTAAACAACATGCTACTGAATAACCAATGGATCAAAGAAGAAATAAAACAAGGAAACAAAAAATTCCTTGAAACAAATGAATATACAACCAAAACGTACTAAAACCTATGGCATAGGGCAAAAGCAGCTAAGAGTAAAGATTATTACAAGAAATGTTTACATCAAAAAAGTTGAAAGATCCCAAATAAACAATCTTTTTTTTTTTTTTCCTTTTTGTCTTTTTTTTTTTCATGACTGGCAACGGATCACAACCCTCAGTGTCGCACCCGTACCGGACTGGGACCAGCCACGGGATCGCAACCCTCGGTATTGCCCCCGCCCCTCGCTCAGCCAGTGAGCGGCCGGTCTGTATGTGGGATCCGAACCCTCGGCGGGAGCGCCACCGCACTTCCCAAGCAGCACACTATAGCAGTGCACCACCGGGCTGGCCCACAATCTTATGTTACATCGCAAGGAACTAGAAAAGCAAGAACAATCCAGAACTAAAACTGGCAGAGGGAAAGAAATAATAAAGATCAGAGCAGAACAAAATAAAATAAAGACCAAATAAAAGATATAAAATATTGGTGGAACAAAAAGTTGGTTTCTTGAGAAGATAAATAAAATTGACAAACCATTAGCTAAAATAACTCAAAAAAGGAAAGATACAATTATCAAAAATCAGAAATAAAAAAAAAATTACAACTCATTCCACAGAAATAAAAAGAATCATTAGAGACTATTATAAACAACTATATACTAACAAATTGAAAAATCTAGCAGAAATGCATGAATTTCTGGATGAATATGCCCTCATAAGACTAAAGCAGGAAGTAATATAAAACTTGAACAGAACAATAACAAATAATGAGATTGAATCACTAATCAACAGTCTCCCAACAACAAAAAAAAACAGGACCAAAAGCCTTCACCACTGAATTCTACCAAACATTAAAAAAGATTTAGGCTGCCAGTCAAGATGGCAGAATAGACAGTCCCAGTGTCCCTCCTCCAAGAAATCAACCAATTAACAACTATTAACAGCTGACCTAGGACTGCTAGAGATCAGGGGAAGAAGAGGAGAGACCTAAGAGTACATAAAGGTGAGAGAAGCCACAATGACAGAGAGAAAGAATTGCTCCAACTGTTTCAAGTCCAAGCCACTTCAAGCCTGGAGCTGGTGAATGCACGGAGCAGAAGCTGGCAAATGCCACAGCTGTCCGTTCAGGTGAAGTTGCTTGGAGGCTGCAGGGGAGAAGTGGGACTTGGTGGCCAGCAAGACTATTAACAGGGTTCCCATGGACCCACACAGGAGTGAGGAGACACAAAAACTGAAAAAAAGGAGCCACTCAGAGGCTGGTGAGTCATAGCAAGGGACTAGCGCATGGCCCATCTCATGGGAAGTGTTTGGAGCATGGGTGGTGGGGGAGACAGGTCTACCAGGGGCACATTGAGGCACAGCACGGACAGCTGATCTGCCCCCCAATCAGCACAGGACCACTCAGTGGAGACTGGTCAGGAATACAGAATGAAGTGGGTGCAGTTTGCTGAAAAGACTCAGGCCCAGACCAGAGTTTCTACACAAACTAGGTATGCTGGATCTCATGAGACCTGGAAGTACCTATAAAGTCAACCATTAAAACCTGAGCTGCACAAAAAGCCTTCCCCAGGGAATCATCAGCAAAGCAACAATTTAACTCAACCACAGAGGTCATATGCTGGTCCCCACAGAAAGTTCCTCCATTTTAGAAGAACAACAAATTAGTTCTAGTGCAGAGTTTAAGTCGTAGGAATAGCAAGTAATTCAAAACAGAACTGGAAGAAAAAACAAAATACCCACAGACCAGAGACTAGTAAAGTTTGACATTAAATAGCAAAGGTCTCACTTCACCAAAGAACATCTATAAAACCTAGAAGGACCAAAAGTCCCCTGGGCTACCAAGCCAGAGATGGGGGAGGGCTGGGGTCCTCAGTCACACCCCCCAACACCCAGAACCAGCCCAGCGATGACCACCAAGCCACCACAGGAATTGCTACGGGCTCTCCCAAGTCAGGGTGGTGGTGGTCCAATGGCCTCAGCCACACATCCCCAACATGCAACCAGCCTAACAACCACTGAGCCACTTCAAGAAGAACCCAAGGCTAGGGAGGTGGGAGGCCAAGAGACTCAGCCACGCCCCTGACATCCACAACCAGCCCAACAACCACCACCAAGCCACCACAAAACACACCCCAGGCCCCTGAACTGTGGTGTTGGGGGGCAACAGCTTCAGCCACATCCCCCTGACATCTGCACCCAGCCCTGCAATGACCAAGCCACCAAAGGAAGCACTCCCCTGCAGGAATGAGGGAGGTGCCACAGGCCTCAACCCCACCCCTCAACCCCCCTCCTCCTTCCTCCTTCTCCACCCTATTTCCTTACCCCTTTCCCTCTCCTCCTTCCCAACTGCTCTGCAGCATTATAGAATGTAAAAAATAATATTAATAAATTATTAATAAAATATTTATGAAATATAAAGATAAAAAAAATTTTAAAATAAGATAAAATAAAATAAAAATATTTAATACAAATTCTTCTCAAACTGTTCCAAAAAATTGAATCAGAGGTTACTCTCTCAAACTCATACTATGAGGCCAACATCACCCTGGTACCAAAACCAGAGAAAGACACACACTCAAAAAAGAAACTACAGGTCAATGTCCTTGATGAATTTAGATGCAAAAATTCTCAACAAAGAACTAGCAAACATATTCCACCAGCACAACAAAAAGTTCATAAACCATGATGAAGTCAGATTCATCCCAGGGAAGCAAGGATGATTCAACGTATGCAAAACAATAAATGTGATACACCACAATAACAAAATGAAAGATAAAAATCATATCATCCTCTCAACAGATGCAGCAAAAGCATTTGGTAAAATTCAAAATCCCTTTATGATAAAAACTCTCAACAAATTAGTTATAGAAAAGTATCTCAACACAACAAAAGCCATACATGTCAAACTCACAGCTAACAGCACCTCAAACTGGGAAAAGTTGAAAGCTTATTCTTTAAGAATGGGAACAAGACCAAAATGCCCACTATCACCATTTCTCTTTACCACAAGACTAGAAGTTCTAGCAACAGCACTCAGGCAAAGGAATAAAGAGCAACCAAATTGGAAAAGAGGAAGTCATATTGTACCTGTCTGCAGATGACATGATTTTATATTTAGAAAAATCTAAAGACTCCACCAAAGAACTCTTAGAGCTAATAAACAAACTGAGTAATATTTGCAGGATATTAAATCAACATACAAAAGTAAGTACCCTTTCTATCTACCAACAGTGAACTAGCAGAAAGAGAAATCAAGAAAGCAATCCCATTTACAACAGCTACCAAAAAAATCCCCAAATACCTAATAATAACCTTAACCAAAGAGTTCAAAGATTTCTACAATGAAAACTACAAAACACTGATGAAAGAAATTAAACAGGACACGAAAAATGGAAAGACATTCAATGCTCAAGGATTGGTAGAATTAATATTGTGAAAATGTCCATACTACTGAAAGCAATCACAGATTCAAGGCAATCTCTATCAAATTACCAATGACATTCTTCAAAAAAATAGAAAAAGCAATCCTAATATTAATATGGAACAAGTCTTCTCAAATAGCTACCAATCCTGAGCAAAAGGAGTAAAATGGGAGGCATTACACCACCTGAATTCAAATTATACAACAAAGCTATAGCAACCAAAACCACATGGTACCAACATAAAAAAGGCACTTTGACCACTGGAAGACAATTGAAAGCCCAGAAATAAACCCATGTACTTACTAGTAATTGCTCTTAGATAAAGGCACTAAAAACTTACATTGGGAAAAGGACAGACTCTTCATTAAATGTTGCTAGGGAAACTGGATATCCATGTGCAGAAGAATGAAACTAGACCCCTAACTCTCACCATATACAAAAATCAGCTCAAAATAGATTAAATTCTTAAACATAAGACCTGAAACTATAAAACTTCTAGAAGAAAACACAGGGGAAGCATGCCAAGATATACAACCAGGCAAAGATTTCACGAATAAGAACTCAAAAGTACAGGCAACGAAAGTAAAAATAAATGGTATTTTATCAAACTAAAAAGCTTTTCACAGCACAGGAAACAATCAACAGAGTGAAGTGACAACCTACAAAATGGAAGAAAACATGTGCAAACTGTGTATTCAACAAGTGGCTAATTTCCAGAATAAACAAGGAACTCAAACAACTCAGTAATAATACAAAAATAACCCAATTAAAAAATGAGCAAGGAATTCAACAGACATTTCTCAAAAGAAGACATACAAATGGACATCACATACATGAAAAAATGTTCAACATCACTAATAATCAGAGAAATGCACATCAGTACCACACTGAGATTCCAGCTCACTCCAGTGACTTTTACTTTCAATTTCCCCCGTGACTTCTCTGATTTTTCATATCCCCCCAAATAAATATGCTTTAACCTTTAAGTTTAGATTTTACTGTAATTTGGTTTTCTAATTCATTCATTTCTACTTTACCTATTAATTATTTTTCTGACCTGGATTCTTTTAATTTACACCATGGTCATTCTTTTTCTGGCTTTCCAAATTTAATATTTAATTCACTTATTTTCATTTTTGTTAATACAGGTATTTCTTCAATACTTAAAAATATTCTTTGACAATGGCCCTAGTTGTAGATTCTGCTATGTTCTGTTCTCATTTTTTTTCTCATACAGTTCCCCAATTTTAATCTGTATTTCCATTTAGGCCCAAGTTTTAACAGTGTCAGTTATTAGTATGATCTTTCCTATTTGTTCTTGCCCTTCCTGAATTTTTGCTTTATAAAACTACATTTTTGCTGTGTAACTAGGTATATAGGTTTTTAACACTAACATATTCCAAGTGAATTTTAACCGTTAGTATTAAAGAAAAAAAAAACACGTCACAAATTCTCTTCATTTGTTGAGACAAAAGGGTCAATTTTCTCATTACTATAGTTATTCATTAACAACTTAATCAAAATTTAAGGTATACATCCTATTCCCATGTTTAGAAAGATACTAAAAACATTTTTGTTTCATTCAAAAAATTCCTATTTAGGGCAGCCACCACCATAGGCAAGACAGGAACATGCCTGGTGTCCTAGGCAGGAGCAATGGGCAGCACCCACTGTACAGCAGAAGACAGGAGCATGCCCAGGGTCATAGGCAGGAGCAATGGGAAGCAACCCCACACAGAAGAATGCAGGAGCACGCTGAAAACACCGCTTCCAAGTGGATGGTCCACCATAGTCACTACCACAGCCACTGCCACCACAGGAGCAGCTTGTGGCAACAGTAGCAGCCACGACCACCATGCAGGCAGCCTACCACCCAATCAACTGCACTAACACAAGGACAGTCACCAGCAGTCATCTCTCTTCAAAACCCACTCCAGAGTAATAATAGAAGCAACTGGTCTACCAGAGGACCAGACATCATGTAGAGATACTGGAACTACACAAAACCAAGAAAATATGACACCACCAAAGGAATATGGTAATTCATAAGTACAGACCACAGAAAGTAAGAAACCCTTGAAATGACTGAAAAGGATTTCTGAGAAACAATCTTAAGGAAAGTCAATGAGATATGAAAAGACACAGACAATATAATGAAATGAGAAAAAAATATCCAGGATATGAAGAAGGAAATTTAAAAAGAGATTAATACATTAAAAAAGAATGTAGCACAAACCCTGGAAATGAAGGATTCATTCAATGAAATTTTAAAAAACACAACCAGGAGCTTAATCAGCAGGTAACAGCAAGCATGAGAAAGAATCTCTGATCTCAAATATAGTCTTTTTGAGATAACCCAGGCTGACAAAAAAGAAAAAAAAAAGAATTTTAAAAAATGAAGAAAATCTAAGAGAGTTAGCAGACCACCTGAAGTGCACAAACATCCAAATCATGGGTGTTCCAAAAAGGGAGGAGAAAAGAAAAGGCACTGAAAACCTATTCAATGAAATATCAAAAACCATCCCAGGTTTAGGGAGAGACATGGACTTTCAGATCCAGAAGGCTCAAAGATCACCAAACAATTTCAGTCCAAAAAGGTCCTCTCCAAGACACATTATAGTCAGACTGACAAAGCTCAAAGACAAAGAGAGAATCCTAAAAGCAGCAAGAGAAAAGCATCAAGTCAACTATAAGGGAGCCCCCATCAGACTAACAGCAGACTTCTCAACAGAAACTCTCCAGGCCAGAAGAAAATGGAATGATATATTCTAAATACTAAAAAGAAAAACTGCCAGCTAAGAATTCTATACCAAAGAAAGGCTACCTTTAGAAATGAAAGAGAAATGGTGTATTTCCCAGACAATCAAAAACTGCATGAATTCACCACTATGCAACCAGCCCTGAAAGAAATCCTCAAGGGAGTCTTGCATCTAGAATCAAACAATGATAATCACTACTACAAATACACAAGAAAGAACAAAACCCACTAGCAGAATAAAAATGAAAACAAGAAAGAGAAACCAAATTTTACCATGTCAAAAAACCAACAGGGCTGGCCCGGTGGCGCACTGCTACAGTGCGCCGGTTGGGAGCGCGGCGGCGCTCCCGCCGAGGGTTCGGATCCCACATACAGACCGGTTCCTGCTCACTGGCTGAGCGAGGTGAGGGCGTAACACCGAGGGTTGCGATCCCGTTGCCGGTCCCGGTCCGGTACGGGCGCGACACTGAGGGTTGCGATCCGTTGCCGGACACGAAAATAGACAAAAAAAAAAAAAAAAAACCAACAGACACCAAAGACAAACAATAAAAGGGGAAGAAAAGAACAAAAGATATTTAAAACATCCAAACAAAAATCAATGAAATGCAAGGAGTAAGACAATACCTTTCAGTAACAAACCTAAATGTAAATGGATTAAACTCCCCATGCAAAAGACGCACACTGACTAACTGGGTTAAAAAGTTAGACCCAACCATATACTGCATTCAAGAGACTCATCTCACTTGTAAAGACACTATATTAATCCATTTCTGTTGTTTATAACAAAACAACTGGAAGTTGGTATTTTATAAAGAAAAGAAAACTTACTGCTTACACATTTGGAGGCTGGGAACTCCAATGTCCAGGGAACACATTTAGTGAAGTCCTTAGTGGTAACAACAGTGACCCAGGGGTCTCACATGGCAGAAAATGGCAGAGCAGAAGACATTCAGCTCTCGTATGCTCTTCTTTTAAAACCCTTAGAACCATGCCCATGACCAACATTATTAATCCATTCACTATGGCATGGTCCTACAATCTAATCACCTCTTCAAGGCCCCACCATTTCAATTACCATAATAGGAGTTCCTACCCTCAACAGTAACTGTGGGAATTAAGTCTAAGGGACACTCAACCCAAGGCAGACACACGCAGATTGATAGTGAAGGGATGGAAAAAGATATATCACACAAGTGGAAACCAAAAATGAGTAGGAGTAGCTATTTTTATATTGGATAAAATAGACTTTAAACCAAAACCAAAAAAAAAGATAAAGAGGACCACTATATAATGATAAAGGGATCTATCCAGCAAGAAGACATATCATGAATATATATGTACCCAACACCAAGCACCCAGATATATAAAGCAAACACTATTAGGCCTAAACAAAGACATAGACCACAATATGATGATAGAAGGGGAATGGAACACCCCTCTCTCACCACTGAACAGGTTATCTAGGAAACAAATCAACAGAGAAACACAGGATTTAAACTACTCTTTACACCAATGGACCTGGCAGATATGTATAGGACATTTCATTCAACAACTATACAATATACATTCCTCTCATCAGCACATGGAATATTCTCCATGACAGATCACATGTTAGGTCACAAACCAAGGCTCAACTAATTTGAAAAACTGAAATCATTACAAGTATCTTTTCAGACCACAACAGATTACAATTAGAAATCAATAACAAGCAAAACTTTGGAACTTATACAAATACGTGGAAATTCAACAACACGTTCTGGAATGACATACAGGTCAAAGGAGAAATTAAACAGGAAATCAAATAATTTCTTGAGACTAATGAAAATAAAGACACAAACCAAACCTGTGGGATACTACAAAGGCAGTACTAAGAGGTAAGTTTATGTCAATGAAATCTTACATCAAAAGAATAGAAAGATTTCAAATAATCAACCTAATGCTACACCTCAAAGAACTATGGAAACAAGATCAAGCCAATCCCAAAATTGACGAAAAGAAAGAATGAAGATCTTTGCAGAACTAAATGAAATAGAGATAGAAAAGAACAATACAAAATATCAGTGAAACAAAAAGTCAGTTTTTTGAGAAGATAAACAAAATGGACAATTAGCTAGGTTAACTAAATAAATAAATAAATAACAAGACCCAAAAAAACAAAAATCAGCAATGAAAAAGGAGACATTGCAACAGATTGCACAGAAATACAAAGAATTATTATAGACTATTACAAACAACCATATACCAGCAAATTTGAAAAGATGGAGGAAATGGATAAATTTGTAGACACATACAAACTACCAAGACTGATCCAAGAAGAAATAGAAAACCTGAACAGACCAATAACAAGCAACAAGATAGAAGCAGTAATCAGCAGTCTGTCAACAAAGAAAAGCCGATCACCACAACCAGATGGCTATACTGCTGAATGCTACCAGACCTTTAAAGAGGAATTAATACCAACTCTCTTCAAACTATTCAAAAAAAATTGAAACAGAGGCCATTCTCTCAAATTCATTGTATGAGGCCGGCATCACCCCGGTACCAAAGCCAGACAAAAATCAAAAAATAGCAACACTAGAAAAAAAAAAAAAAAACCCTACAAAAATCATATGATTATCTCAATAGACACAGAAAAAAGGATTTGACAAAATGCAACATCCCTTCAAGATAAAAGACTCAGCAAATTAGGTAGAGAAGGAAAATATCTCAACACAATAAAAGACATATATGACAAACCAACCACCAATATCATCCTGAATATAATTCTGAAAAGCTGAACCCTTTTTCCTTATGAACAGGAACAAGACAAGGATGCCCACTGTCACCACTCCAATTTAACATAGTACTGGAAGTACGAGTCAGAGCCATCAGGCAAGAGAAAGAAATAAAGTGCATCCAGATTGGAAAAGACAAAGTCATACTGTCCCTATTTGTAGATGACATGATCCTATATATAGAAAAACCTATAACCTGTACCAAAAAACTCCTAGAACTGATAAACAAATTCAGTAAAGTTGCAGGGTACAAAATCAACACAAAAATCAGTAGCATTTTTTATACTCCAATAATGAAATAGCAGAAAAAGAAATCAACAAAAAAAGCCCTTTACAATAGTTACAAAAAAAAAAAAAGAATCCCTAGGATTAAGGAGGTGAAAGTTCTTTACAATAAGATCTATAAATCACTGATGAAAGATATTAAAGAGGACATAGAAGGATAGAAAGACATTCCATGCTCTTGGATTGTGAGAATTAACATTGTGAAAATGTCACTACCCAAAGTGATCTACAGAGTCAATGCAATTCCATTCAAACTACCAACAACATTCTTCAGATGAATATTAAAAACAATCCTAATATTCAAAAGAATAAAATATCCCAAATAGCCAGGGCAATGCTGAGCAAAAGAAAATAAAGCTGAAGGCATTAAACAACTAACTTCAAATTATACTACAAAGCTATAGTAACCAAAACACACTCAGACCAATGGAACAGAATAGATAATCAACCCACATACTTACAGCCAACTGATATTTGACAAAAGCAACAGGGGCATACATTGGTGAAAGGACTGCCTCTTCAATAAGTGTTGCTGGGAAAATTGGACATCAATATGTAGAAGAATGAAACTAGACCTGTACCTCTCACCATATATCAAAATCATCTTAAAATGGATTAAAGACTTATATAGGAGATATGAAACTATAAAACTAAGAAAGGAAGACATAGGGAAACACTCCAAGAAGTAGGACTGAGCAAACACTTTATGAATGAGACCCCAAAAGGACAGGCAACAAAATAAATAAATAAATGAATGAATAAATAAATAAATAAGCAAATAGGATTATATCACACTAAAAATCTTCTGCACAGCAAAAGAAACAGTTAACAGAGTGAAAAGACAACCTGCAGATTGGGAGAAAATATTCACAAACCATGAATTCAACAAGGGATTAATATCTAGAATATACAAGAAACTCAAACAACTTAACAGTAAAGAAACACATAACTTAATTAAAAAATGGGCAAAGGAAGATATACAAATGGCCAACTGGTGCATGAAAAAAAAAAATGCTCAATATCACTAAGCAGCAATGAAATGCAAATCAAATCCACACTGAGATATCATCTTACGTCAGACCGTCCAGTATCAAAGAGACAAAGAAAAACAAATGCTGGCAAGGATGTGGAGAAATAGGAACCTTTCTACATGGTGGGACTGTAAGTTAGTGCAGCCATCATAGAAAACAGCATGGAGGTTCCTCAAACAAGTATAGATAGAACTGCCATATTACCCAGCAATCCCACTGCTGGGTATAAACCCAAAGTAATAGAAATCAGTGTGTTGAAGAGACACCTGCACTCCCATGTTTATCACAACTCTATGTACAATAGCTGAGAGTTAGAACCAACCTAAATGTCCACTGACGGACAATTTGATAAGGAAAATGCTGTACAATAGAATACTACTCTGCCATAAAGAGGAATGAAATTCTGCCACTTATAGCAACGTGGATAAACTTAGAGAAAATTATGTTAAGTGAAATAAGCCAGGCAAAGAAAGAAAAATACCGCATGTCCTCGCTCGTAAGTGGAAGCTAAAAAAATAATATAAAATAAGAAAAGAAAGAAATAAGAAAGAAAGATACAACAATCACAATAATTTGTTGAATTTTCAAAAGGAGAGAATAGAACCGACACCACCAGAGTGGGAAAGGGGGAGAGGGACTGGGGGTTTGTGAGAAATTGGTAAAGGGCCACAAAAAATGATTACATTGTATAATGATAAATATAGTAATTATCCTGTTCTGAGGATCACATATTGCACACAGGTATTGATATTTAACACAGTACCCCACAGATGTTTATAATCAATTATGTTTCAATTAGAAATAAATAAATTTTAAAAAATAATAATAAATGATTTTTCTTCTTTAAAAAAGCTGCCTATTTAGATAGTAACTTTGAAATAGGGATGCTTTCTCAGAATGTTTATCAATTTTTCACGTTTAAACTGTATCCATTAAGCTAGGGTTTGTTTTTCTTTTTTTTTTTTTCCTTTTTGTCTTTTTTACTGAACGGCAACGGGATCGCAACCCTCGGTGTTGCGCCCGCACCGCGCTCAGCCAGTGAGCGGGAACCGGTCTCCACATGGGATCCGAACCCTCAGCGGGAGCGCCGCCGCGCTCCCAAGCAGCGCACTCTCCAGTGCGCCACCAGGCCGGCCCTTGTTTTTCTTTTTATACATGAAAGAGTAAAAGCTATTTTCACTGTGAAAAAATACATTTTTATTTTTTTTTAAATGGCCCTCCATTTTTTTTTGTTTTATTTACTAACTGCTGTTAGGTAATAAAGATGGTGAAACAGTATAAAACTGAAGTGTTGATTCTAAAATTTAATATTTTGGTGGGAAAGGGAATGACTTAAGGTCTTTATTAGGAACATCAACCACAGTGTTGGTGATCTGTACTTACAGATACACATAAAAAGATAAAATACAAGTTACTTGTTTCAAAGAATAAAATCAAATGAGTAGTGACCTCATAGATATGCTTGTAAACACTGCTCTTCCCACAGCTGAGTGGAAAATAGTTTATCATTTTCTCTTAGAAAAATGGAATAAAACGTGAAATTTAGTGACTCTCATATTAATGTAATATATTACTCTTTCTATAAAATGAAAGATGAAAACAAAGAATAAAGAAGTTTTTTTCCCAAGTAGTTTTTTATTCTCCAACCCTTTTTTTTCTTCAACAATTCTCATAAACACCTACAAGTGCCAAACAATAGTATACAAAAGTGAATAAAACAGTCTTTTCCCTCAAATTTTAATAAGACAAAATAAAGACCTCCCAGTCCCAGCAATCCACTACTAATTTCATAAACAGGTAAGCATCCTCAGGGAAAGCACATATTTAATCTTTATCATCACAGATAATTCTCTTTATTAGTAATTAACAGTGAGAAGATACAAAGAACATGGTAGTAGTGATGGTATAGTTTTTAGATCTCTCAAAACACTCTCACAAAAACACATAGAACACCTAAAGAAAAGTAGAACCAAACTCATTCAATATCTATCACAAAAACAGATGTTACAATAACCCTGTGAGTGCCAAAATATAAGCAGATAAAGACAAACCACCAATATTCCCAGGTCCTCTATGGCATCAAATCTATACAAGAGGAAAGATAAAACAATAGAACATCAGACAGACATGAGAACTCTAAAATAGCTAACAGATACTCACTAAAAAGGTCAGCGCTGAAACTGACAGCGACCTATACTTTTTAATTAGGGGTAAGTACAAATGATCCTCAGTAGAGTGTCAGTGGCCCAGGATACACTGAGCCCAATAACCTCTAAATACGTACAAGACAAAGCCTCACACTAAGGACAAATTGCTGGGAATAGAATCCATATTAACCAAGCCAGAGAAAATATAAAGAGAGGAAAAAGAGGATGAAGATAAAAGTGGAAGAAGGGAACAGAATCAAAAAAAATTCTAAAAATTTTACCACCACATTTTTTTAACATGACAAAACATAGATGACAGCACATTAAAATCATGAGGGAAAAAAACATGATCTGAAATCACTCCCCCATTTAAAAAATTCAAGAGACCTAAATTCATGTAAAAACAAATAACAAGAAAGTATTAGTCTAATCCCATATAATGTTATTACATGAAAAAAAGAACAGAATGAGAGCCTTACAGAAAATAAAAGCATAGCAAAAAAAAAAAAAGTTAAAAAGATAAATTGAAAACTCAACACGTGTATCTTAAAGTGAGCTAAAATATATTAGGAAAATGATAAAGTAGGTTAAAGAACAACAAGTCAGAATTTGAGGGCCAGCTCGGTGGCGCACTGGATAAGTGCGCCGCTTGGGAAGCGCGGTGGCGCTCCCGCCCGAGGGTTCGGATCCCACATACAGACCGGTTCCCGCTCACTGGCTGAGTGAGGCACGGGAGCAACACCCAGGGTTGCAATCCCGTTGCCGGTCCCCGGTCCGGTACAGGGGCAACACTGAGGGTTGCGATCCGTTGCCGGACACGGAAAAAGACAAAAGACAAAAAAAAAAAAAGAATTTGAAAAACTCAGAAATGACGTGAGAGATGACAGAAAAGAATTCTAACAGAATTAATTCATTTCAGAAGTGACAATTAAACTAGAAAGAACTTAAGACCAAATAAGCTAAGAAAGTATTTTGAGAAAACTAGAATAAAAGGGGAAACACATTTTAGATCAAAAAGAAATGAAGAAAGAGATTAAAAGGATTCAAGATTAAAAGGACAAATATAAAAGACAAAGACTATCCAATATATAAATAATAGGAGTCACCATAAGGAAAAAAATACAGTAAGAATAAAACATATTAAAGTTATAGTATAATAAAAACTCCTCAAAAAATTTTTTAAAAGGGGACTGAAATTATATATATTAAAAGGACACATTATGAACCAAGGAAAATAAAGTCAGAATGACTAAACCCATGATATATTGTAGTAAGTTACGAGACTTTAGAGAACAAGAAGTTGGAAAAAGAGTTAAACTGACATTAGACTTTGACAGCAATTCTTTATTATAGAAGAAAATGGAGTAATATATTTCGGATACCCATGGAAAGAAACAAAGTAAGTAATCTCTTTGTGAACCACTGCAGAAAGGCTTCCAAGAAATATTCTTAAGTAAGTAAATAAATAAAGCATATTTACTATACTATCATCTGTATAGGAAAGAAGAGAGGATATATATTTGTAGTTGAATTTTGCATGAATTATAAAAGACTCTGGAAGGATTAAAATAAATCAATGGTAGTTACCTGTTGAGGGGAACAAGAACTAGGTGAACAGAGCATAGGATGAGGAGTAAGTAATAAGTCTGAACACTATTTAAGTGATGTGAGGCAGTAGAGCCTTTTATTTAAAGCTTTCCAGGAGATTATAATGTAAGCCAGGAATGAGAACTATTGTCTTAGAATTTAAAGGAAGTCAAGTCAGTGAATCAAAAGAGATGAAATAAAGAATTAGTGAAAATTACTATAAAAAGCAATATTTTAAATATTATTATTTTGATCTGAAATTCTTACTTTTAAAAATATACAACTGACACATTAAGTAAAATACCCTGTTTATTTGGAATAAACTTTTCTAGATTATATATACATGTTGCTTTAAATTATTCAACATAAATGCTTGCTATGACAGCGCTTACTTTTATAATACAGTTTGACAAAGAGATCTTCCAAATCTTAGTGTTTAACCTGTGGATTTGATAATTCAATCATTCAAACAGTCAAAATAAGAAAGAAAATACTTTGCTGTATCTTAAAATGACTTTCCCCTCGTAATGACTCTCTCTTTGAGGGCTATGAATAGGATGGGTTTCCTAACAACTGAAATTTATTCATTTCCCAAGATGTAATACCATCTAAAATGTAGTACTAAAAGAAAGGAATATAAGACCAACTAAAACATAAAATCTTATTCTCCTTTCATCTTTTCCTCCTCTTCAGAGTACTGTTAATTGTGCTAAATAATAGGTGAATAAACAGGACGTCTTCAAGCTATGCTTAATGTGTGTTTCCTCCAGCATTCTCTACTACTACATAACAGTGAAAACTATACTTTTGATATCTGTGCAGAACTGGTAAATCCCCATATTCCAAGTAATCAAGCTAAATATTCCCAGAGCATCAAGCCACTGATATAATCTGCCTTTAACCAAATGCCATAAAGCACAATTACCACATTAACCTCTGCCCAAGGGCTCAACTGTTCAACACGCTACTAGTACTCATTTTAAAATACTGCATAAAAATATTGAAAATAATTTCTATTAATACAAAAAAAGGTAGTAATCTAAAGCTGTATAAAACCATTTATTAGGAAAGATTTTTTTTTTCTTTTTTTTTTCCTTTTTGTCTATTTTCGTGTCCAGCAACAGATCGCAACCCTCAGTGTCGCGCCCGTACCGGACCAGGACCGGCAACGGGATCGCAACCCTCGGCGCTGCGCCAGCACCTCGCTCAGCCAGTGAGCGGGAACCGGTCTGTATGTGGGATCCGAACCCTTGGCGGGAGTGCCGCCGCGCTCCCAAGCAGCGCACTGTAGCAGTGCACCACCGGGCCGGCCCTATTAGGAAAGTTTAAGGTCCTCTGAAATATTTTGTTTTCACACAGGAGTATTTTTTTAAATTCTCAAGCAGAATGACCAAGCTACTATAACCAGGAGGCATTTCAATAGGAAATGGAATTTGAAAGAATAGGCCCAGTCTTTAAAAAGCTTACACAGAAAATTCCCAAAGCTAGCCATAGGTACCATAGTTATCAGCTATGTCTCCTACATTTTTTTTAAACATGTCAGCATTACGGCATGTACTATCTGAGAAACTACCAAGTTTCCTTGGTGTTCATCATAGGTCTTGACCCACTTGCTATGAGAGTCAGAGAAAGACAAAAGGGATCAGAACTCAAATTGTTCTAAGGTGAGGAGTTCAGTATTCAAGTTTCTTGAAAGTCCTTTAAATAGCTATCTCTGGCAAATGGCAGCATGACTCACTCTTCTTCCTCTGGTTAGGCTACACACCCTGGACAGAAAATGGAAAGAGGATGTAGCACTCACTCCCATTGTATTATAGTGTTCAAAGTATTCATTATTTCCCTCTCCTGGAGCACATTCACACCTCTCCACCTATCCTGACAAGCAGACCATATCACATAAAATAACACTGCTAGAATTCTCTGGAATAGTTAATGTTGCTTTAAAAAAACTTCGTTTAAATATTTTTCAGACATCCCTTTTATTAATTACTCTCTCTCTGGTCACAGTAAAATCTTGGCAAAGGCGCATCCAACACTGGCCTAAGTAGAGGGGTAGACTTCCCTTCAAAATTCAAATCCCTACATTCTGAAATCAGAAAAATACTTAGAATTTTCATGGTAATAAACAGGTATGAATTTTTTCTTTTTTCTGTACTGTCCACATTTGCCAGAATAAGCATACTATTTTCATAAGTACATATACATACTAACATTTTTTAATGAGGGCTTCTCAGCTAATTTAATCTATTCATGTCAATACTGATGGAGTTTGGATGTGCTGTCCCCTCCAAAACTCATGTGGAAATTTGATCTCCAATGTGGCCTGTTGGAAACTGATTAAGTCATGGGGGTGGATCCCTCATAAATGGATTAATGCTCTCCCTGGGGGTGGGGGGATTAATGAGTGAGTTCTCACTCTATTAGTTCCCGCGATAGCTCATTGCTTAAAAAGACCCTGGCACCTCCTCTCTCTCTCTTGCTTCCTCTCTCGCCATGTGATCTGCTTCTACCCGTCGGCTGCCTGCCACTTTCCGCCATGAGTAGAAGCAGCCTGAGACCCACGCCTGTTGCAGCTGTCCCAGAATCGTAAGCCAAATAAACCTCTTTCCATTATAAATTACCCAGTCTCAGGTATTTCTGTTATAGCAACACAAAACGGACTAAAACAAGTACCATCTTTTCATATTCCTAAATGTTTTGCTTTACTTAGAATACCATTGAAATGCAGGCACCAATATATGCCTCCCGTCATCATCAATAGCAGAAAAGAAAACTTTTTTTATTTCATTAAGTTCCACAAATACTTAGAAGATCTACATGTTAAATACCCTAATATAAAAACATATAGATTGCCATATTCTGCAGAAAAATATAGCAAGTATATTGATTTTCAAATATGTGAGGGTTGACTTGCAGACCATAAATCCAAACAAGAAATTTAATATATATTCACTATTTTAAAATTCACTAATATTTCATCCTACACATATTTAACATACAGTGGTCTCCTCTGACACTCACAAATTTAATCACATCACCTATTCCTAAGAAATTATTAGGTAAAACTAACTTTGTACCACTTCGAAAAAAAGGCTATATCCCCAGGAAGAAATAAATTATAGAAAAGAGGTCAAAGAGTGAAGCTTGAGATTTTCTAAATTCTTGCTGAATTTAGAAATTCAACACAATTTACATTACAATTTAATTTAAATATTTTTTACAACACAATTTAAATATTTTTGTTGAAAACACATTTCTAGAATAGCTAACACATACACATATATATGCACAAACTTGGTAAGCATAAAGCAGATATGGAGATTTATGGATTATGTCCCATTTTAGTTACCCATATTTTTAATTCACCTTCCCTCTATCTACAATGACTCCATGACAGATGATTAAACTGTTTCCTTAAAAAAAAAAAAGTAACTTAAAAGTTACCTGCTTTAAATTAATGTGTTTCATTGTGAAATCAATTTCTTGATTCAGCTACAACAAAGAATAACTAAAACTTAAAAAGTTGCTATGAGGGCCGGCCCGGTGGCGCACTGGAGAGTGCGCCACTTGGGAGCGCGGCGGTGCTCCTGCTGAGGGTTTGGATCCCATGTGGAGACCGGTTCCCGCTCACTGGCTGAGCGCGGTGCGGGCGCAACACCGAGGGTTGCGATCCCGTTGCTGGTCCCCGGTGCGAGCGCGACACCAAGGGTTTCAATCCCGTTGCCGGTCAGTAAAAAAGACAAAAAGGAAAAAAAAAAATTTGCTATGAGTTTTCTTTTAGCCTCATACAAGTGGTCAGCAACCAGGAAATACTAACGGGCACAAAAAAGGCCCCAAGAAAAGCTATCCCTCTCTAGCCAAAGGACCATGAAAGGGGCAACCCAGCAAAACAGAAAACATTTAGACACTAAACACCCTACACCAGGCAAATACCATAGAAAAAAAACATGGCTGCACCTCTGAGACTTCTAATCAATAGTAAACAATAAGTCAAGTAAACTAAAAGTACACTTCAAAAAGTCATGGAAAAATAGAATTATAAAAGATACTATGAATCTGTCTATGACCTATTTGAAATACCCTCATAAATTCTCCTAAGCAGTCCTGGAGAAGAACTATTTAACAATGTCCCCATAGGACACTGAAAAGATATACTGCTCACTGTTTTCCTTATTTCCAAGTTTTGCATTTTTTTTAAAAACCATCTCTGCCAGCAAAGGCCAACTGCTGGGCCTGGACTTCCACTCTCGCCCACCTGCAATGAGGTGCCCCTAGACACCCCCTGACATAGTATTAGAGAAAACCAAGCAGTTCTGGAGGTAGTTTTAGGTCTTTTATCCCCACCTAAAGGTAAAGAGGCTTGCTCCTACTTCTTTCCTGTTGCAGGGGAAGCTGAATGGGAAGCCAGAACTTTCACAACCATCCAGAGGTAACAAGGCCTCCCCTTCTCCCATGGTGTCAGTATAGACACACATTGCACAGTAATAAGGTACCTCTCATCCTCCCAGACATTTACTGGGATGAGGAAGACTACAAAAGAAACAAGTTTATTAACAAAATATGGGAAGGATAAGAAGAAGAGACATTGACTACAATTTACTTAAAAAGGTTAAATATCTCAGTTTTGGGTTTATAGGATTCTAAATTCTTTAAATATAAGTATAATAATAAAAATCAGAATGAGCAGTCCCAAAGTTTATCCAGCAGAAACAGAATATTTTTCACCACACTTCTCGAGTCTCAAACTACTAATCCTCAAGTTTTCTTACAGATTTACACTTTTCAAAATAGCAGTATTTCACCCATGTTGGTCAACATTTTACGTATCTCAGCAATTATCTGATTCTTCATTCATAACACGTTTATTGAACACTGTTTGAAATTATAGTATATGCTTCATCAAAAGGCCTACATTTTAAATTTTAAGTTCACTGGGCTTACCTGAAGTTCTTTGTATCTATCTTGAAAAGAAATGGCTTCTTGCTCTTTTTCTTTTAGGAAGCCTTTTTCTAAGACACTATGCTTTTCCATTAATGATTCCACATCCTAAAAGAAAAAGCCAAACACAACCTTTGTGATATTTGATGGCATAAAATATACTCAGTTTTTTTAATGAACATGTCAGAAAATATTTTTCAGGGAAAGAACCCATAGTAAGTACGGTTTAAAGTCTAACAATATAAATTGTATGCTTCATTCTAATTTCTAGACCAATAAGAAACATTGATATAACACTAACATCACCCGCTGTAATAAATGAATAAGAGTATCTCAACTAATTACAATCAACATAATCAATCTCTACATATACACTTTCTATAGATTTGTTAAAATCTTTTTTATAGATGTATTTGAAGGAAAGAGAAATGAGAGCATAAATAATTAATTTACTAAATGGCTGTATATCTATGTATTCTTGTCAATTATCACATGGTGCCTGACTTCTCATAGAGAAGTCAATGTTATAAAGCTTCAAATCTGCATAAGAAATATAATACTACCTGCTTTCAATGTAAATAAAAAATAAGTCAGAAAGGAAAGCGTTACAGGAAAAAAAAACCTAGTAAGAGATGTTCATATCTTTAAAAGTGAGACTAGAAATTTCTTATTATAGACTTACCCAAGTGATAAGCTCATATGAATGATTTAAACCTACAGTCAAGGGAAGACAATATCTTCTTCCTCTGATGAGTTTTTAATCAGAGTTTGGGATTATATCAAATTTCCAGTATATGCAATTCAAACATTTATTTATTAGGCAAATGTTAACATACCTTTTTAATTCTCAGTTTTTCCTCTTCAGACAGTTTGAGTTTAATCTCCAGACTTGAAATTTTTTGCTGAAGCTGTATGTTTGATACATTAGCTCCAGGATCCTCAGAATCATCCACAAGAGCAATTGTTCCATTACTTTTCTCATCAGTTAAACCCAATGGAAAAAGTGAGATATCCAGATGAGTGTGTGTTGATTGCTGAATCTAAACCACATTAAAAAAAAAGAAAAAACACATACAAGAGAGGAAAGTTTACACTACACCAATAATGAAAACATCCAAAGGGCACCAGAAACCACATTTGGAAATTAAGTTGTAGCAAAGGTTCTGAAATTATTTCACCCTTTAAGTAAACCAACAGAAGACCTCAAACTGTTACAACAACCTGATCTTTGCAGTAGGAAACAAAATTTACTCTCAACTTTAAAGTCTAAAGCATTTACTATTTTGCTAGCAATGTACTAAAAAACTTACTTTTTCTTATGCTTGAAAGTGTGTGATTAAAAATAGACATATCTGAAACTCACTAGTTCTTAAATTTGCAAACAGGCCTAAAATTTGTTTATATTTTAAATTGTAAATCAGAATTTTAAACTTATCAATGACCTCTAACTGATCATCACTTTCTAGCAAAATTAACAGGTAACTCAAAATTGTGTACAGCACCTTGGAAATCTAGCACAATACCTGGTTCAACAAATATTTGAAAGAATGAACTCTATCTTTTTTGGGTTTTACTCTAAAATTGAAATAAATACTCTAATATCTGAAACCTACGGTCAGATTCACTGAAAGAAGAAATATTATTTTTTGTAATTATTTTTTCTTTTGAAGTTCAAGATTTGAAATGCAAAGCTAAGTCAATTTCAATAAATGAGATACTCAAACCATATTTTGGTAACTATGGCTACTTCAACACTTTGCAATTGTGCCGAAAAACAAATATATCACCCAGTGTTTTGAATTCTAGATAATAGCTGCAAAATTAGAACATTTATTTCAGAAATATTTTTTTTAGAAAAATAAGTTAAAAATAAATCAGAAAAGCATAAATTAGATCAGTATGCAATTTTTTAAGTATGCAAACTCTCTTTAAATATGTGTTTGTCTTTACCTATACTTTAGGAACAGTTTGACTCACAATGCTGCTGTCTGCATGTGTATTCTCTGGTGATGAAATGATAGCATCAGAAGAGAGGCAGCCAGCCAAAGCAGAAGAGTGGTCATGGTCCAGTACAATCTCAGGAGAAGCTGGTGAAAGATGGACTCCAGACACTGATGTAGAACAACAACAACAAAAACAAAGGACAGGATTATTAAATAGAAAATAAAGACAGGGTAGGTCGAAGGGAAGAAAAAGAGTAGAGGGAGAGAAGGAAAAAAGAGTGAGAAAAGAAAAAACAGACTGAAAAATCAGAATTCTACGACTATTCTTCAAGGACCACTACCTGAAATCTAAAACCAGTGTTTCTAAATTTAACATGAAACTTCCATGTGAGATCCAAGCAAGCAAAACAGTTTCATAATGTTTTAGTATATATATACTAACACACTGTCATAAGAAGTACATTTCCAAAACAGAGAAAGTATTCATATATGTTACATACTCATTCCTTTAGGTCAGAAAAATTTATTTAGTTAGAAAAAGACACCAGAGTGCCTACTAGTACCAGGCTCAGGCACTAGGCATTGAAGAGATAGCAGTCAGCAAGACAGATGCACTTATGTACCCAATGACCTTACAACCCAGTAGGCACATCAACCAATTAAACATTTATTACGATAAAATATGGAGGAGGAAAGAACAATTACTTTGAAACAACTAACCCAACCATCTGCATTAAGTTCTTTTGTAACAAAAGATTTTTCATATTAAAATAGTCAATTTTAGTTTGCTGAATTGTTTGTATAGAAAAATAAGGTTGAAATATAATTTGTGATTAGTTTCACAACAAACCATCATTAAATTGTGATTAGGGTTCAAATACAAAGGTCATGAAAGGAAAGCTAATTGCCAGGCATAATGGACAAAAATATAGATGAGGGTAAAATAAACAGGTATGTTTATATTACTTTATTTTTAAACATTCTTTCTAAAAACTCAAATTTTAATTATGTGTTTTAAAATTTAAGAAGAGTAACTGAGTCATTTTTAGCAGTAACCCATTTATACATTCTGAATTTATACATTCTGAATTTCTAAATTATAAAGACCTTTATTCCACATTGGCATCAGTAGCAATGTCAGCGAAGTTCTAGCATAAATTCTGAAAGGCAGCTCACAATGGAAAGTGCATTTTTCCCTGAAGAAAGACATTTATAAGGCCATTAGGTATTAACAAACTAAAGAATATATCAAGTTCTGATTGGTACTCTAAGGGATCATCTAATTATCTAATGTACACTTTTATTACATAGCAATATTGTGTTTTCTAGATACGAGGTGCCATGCTAGATAATTAAGATATTCTAGCTTCACCCACAGCCATTTCAATTTTTTTAATTCAAATACATAAAACTGAAATTTTAACTCATGTTTGGACTTGGTATATCTTTTTCAGAAATTATTCTTTTCTAATCTTCACCATTGTATATGCTGAGAGTTCTCAAAAATGTCAAAATATTCCAACTTCTAATTCAGAATTATAATTTATATGAAAAATATTACTCACGAATTTTTAAAGGTATGAAAATAATTAGTATAGTATAATGAGAAGGAATACAGCCTTGTGATTAAGAGTACATACTCTGGAACCATATTGCCATAGCAGGAATAGAGCAATGGGCAAGTTAACTTCCCTGTGCCTTGGTTTCCTCACCTATAAAACAGGCATAGAATTGCTGATGAGGTTTAAACTGGCTAAAATATGTAGAGCATTTATCACAGTGTTGATATTATTTTCATTATTTTTTAAAGATTATTAAACTTTATTGGACAAGTGTGTTTACTTAAGGACAAATGTGTGGCTATGGCCCTGGATTCAAGAAACTCGTATTTTTCTGATCTAACACCTAAATATTTTAACATCTCTTTAAGCCATTCATATTTATTGCCATAATTTAAGACACATTATCATGTTGTCCCAGGTTAAATTCTCATACTATAACATTAAATGTTCAAGTGTTTCCTATTAGGGAAAGAAGGAGAGAAAGTGAGTAGAAAACAGGAAGGGTGAGAGAGAGAGGAAGAAAAGAAAGAAAAGAGAAAAAAAAGGGGGTGAGGGAGGAAAGTAGAGAAGGGAAACGGAGGTACCCTCAACCTTACACTAGCTACCCGCCACCCTATCATCCTTTCCCCAAATAACCAAATATCTTGAACAATTTATAATCCCTGTCTCCATTTTTTCTTCCTCAACCCAATCCTCATCAGTCCACTGGATCTGTTTTCTAAGATATTATTTGTCCTTTCAGTTACTATTAAATCAAATAAACACCTTGGATCTCATCTTTCTTTAGTTCTCCAAAGTACATGATAAAAATGACCCTCCATTTTTCTGCAACACCATGATCTCCTAGATTTCCTTTTAACATTTTGACTATTTTTTCCTTGTTTCCTTTTCAGACTCTTTCTCCACTACACCTTAAGTTTCACTGTTTCATATACCTTCTCATCTTTTCACTGTCTACAGTACTCTGGGTTACCACTTTCAAAACCCATTATGTAAATTACCACCTATAAGCTAATGAAACCCAAATTCACATCTCTAGCATGAATCACTCTGTAAACCTCCAAATCTGTATACTCACCTTACTATCAAACAGTTCCATTTAGCTGTCCAACAGGCACATCAAACTTACCCATCATCTTATATATACCTGCTTTGGTTCATGTTTTCCATTTTAGTTAATAGTACCTCAATGAACTCTTTGCCCAAGCCAGAAATGACACCACTAAGTGCTAACTTCACTCCAGTCACACTGTGCTAACATTCCCTGATTATGCCATATTGTTCAATACCTCTGTGACCTCACAATACTATTGCCTAAGTAAAAGCCATAGGCATTGGAGTCAGAAATGGATTATAATTTGAACAATAACAACTTATTCATTATGCAGCCTTGGGCGAATTACATAAACACCTGTAAGCCACAGTTTCCTCTTCTGAAAATGGGGAAATATGTACCTCAAAATGATTTATATAGCTTAAATGAGAAAATGTACATAAAACACCTACGTCGGTGACAGGTACATGGTAAACATGCAGTAAATGGAAGTCTTCATTGAAGTTCCTCATTTGGCAACATTCAAAACAAGCCTTTCCAAGAATCTGTTCACCTACCTCATCACCCACCCAGTTACAATATAATTCTATTTCCCTATTGTCTGTTAAGATATTACAGAATTTCTAAGAAAAAATGGCAATAAAATCATTACATATCATAATCCATGGGGTATATTTAAAGCAGTAATTAGAAAAAAAAAAACGATAGCCTTGAACACATCAATCAATAAAAATCAATGAATTAAATTCCCAACTCAAACTAAAAAAGGAACAAAAAGAGTATAAACACAAAAATAAACAAGGTGAACATAGCTAGTAAAACAGAAGAAATTAAAAAGAAAACAGTAAGACTTCTCTACAGAATTCTAACCAAATAAATTTGAAAATTTAGAAAAATGAGTAATTATCTACAGAAATATGATTTACAAAAATTGACCTGATTAGAGCTATTAAATAAAAAAAAAACTCTTGAAAATATACCTATTTTGGGAGGGAGAAAATTAATTTATCAGACAACTACCCCTTCAAATAAAGCATTAAGCTCAGATTATTTCAAGAGGATTTCTATCAAAGATTCAAAGACTAGAAGATAATACCAATACTCTAAAATAGAAAATGGGCCTCCTTTAGCTCAGTTGGTTAGAGCACGGCCTTGTAACACCAAAGTCCAGGGTTTGGTTCCCCATACTGGCCAGCTGCCAAAAAAATAAAATCCATAAATAAAACTGAAAATGAAGAGAGCTGAAAATGAAGAAAAATTACATTAACATTATATAACAGCATAACATTGATTGCTAAAACTCATAAAGAGTAAAACAGAAAAAAATCGAGATTTCTAGATTAAAGTGTCACATAAGTAATGAGATAAAAGTTCTAAATAAAATATCCACAAACATAATATAATACCACATTGAGATAATTGTATGCAATGAACAAGAAGAATTTATTCCAGGAATTTATGGCTGGTTCACTATTAGAGAATTCATTAACGTAATACTCCATAAAATAGACTTCAAAAGAAAAATAATATGATTATCTCCAAGAATCTAAAAATGCCTTTGATAAAACCAAACACTCATTTCTGTTAAAAACTTTCAAGAAAATAAAAACTGATGGATACTTTCTTAACATAAATTAACAAGACCTAAGTCTTAAAGCCAAATCTTAACTAATGGGGAAAAAATTAAAGGCATTTCTTCCAGAATAAGAAATAAAACAAGGTTGCCTATTATCTCCATAGGATTTAACATTGTACCAAAGGTACAAGCCAATGCAATTAAACAAGAGAAATCAAATAGCAATATAAAAATAGAAAAAAGAAGACAACTATCTCATGTTCCTGTCATGGAAACCAATGATAAAATTAATTCGATAAAAGCATTCAGTAAAATACCATATATAAACTTAACAAGCAGAAATCAATAGCAAGCATTCATAGGTAAAAACAATAGCCATTTGAGGATATAATGGTAGAGGAAATACAATTCTTCATTGCAATAAGAAGATAAACTTAAGAATAAATTTAGTAAGAAATGTAAGGAAAACTTTAAAACACTCCTGACAGACACAAAGGTATACCTAAACAAAAGTAAAGATATCCTTTATAATTGGATAGGACACCTAAACATCATAAAGATGCCAGTCCTCCCTTAGTTAATTTATAGGCTCAATACAATCACAATTAAAGCATCAGTAAGATGTTTTACAATGAAGTTAGAGAAATGGAGATTAAGTGTCACATGGAAAAAGTAAATGGGCAAAAAAGAAAACACTAAAAAAAGAAAAGCTATAAGGGAAATACTAGCTCCTCTTATTAAAATGTACCTTAAACTATATTAAAACATACTACTATCCCTATTAAAATATACTGTGTTAAATTATAGTAAAACATACTATAAAACCTCTATAAATAAAACAGTGTATTATTGGTACAGCAATAAACAAACCAGAAGAACATAGAAAAAAATCCAGAAATAGATCCAAGTATGTGTGAAACTTAATTATACGATAAAAGTGGCATTTCAAATCACTGAGGCAAAGATGGGCTTGTTAATAAATAGTGCTACGACAATTGATTCGCTGTTTGGAAAAAGTATTAAACTCATACCACGCACCATAAAAAATAAATAAATTCCAAATAGGATCAGTCATCTAATTATTAAAAAAAAGAGAGAGACCATATAAGTACTAGAAGAAAACATGGGTGAGTTTCTCTTTACCTTGAGTGTAAGAAAGGGCTTTCTAACTATGGCCAGATTCCAGAAATAATAAAAGAAAAGATTGACTAATTTGACTACAGAATATACAAAAACTTTCTTTCTGCCTGTCAAAAATTACCTTAAACAAAAGCAGAAAACAAACAACAAGCTAGAAAAAAAGATATGTGCAGTAAGTATCACAGGTAACGACCAACATTCCTAATATAAAAGAACATTTAAAACCTGGACAAAAAAAAAAAGATTGGGAGAATTAAAAAGTCTATAGAATAATGAGCAAAAGATGTGAACAGACAATTTACCAAAAAGAAAATACACAAACCTCCCTTAAATATATGCAAAGATGAAGATATGTGTAGCTACTCATTACTTGTAAAAGAAAGTCCCAAAAAACTAATGGGACTTATAGGTAGGTGGGCCTCCTTTCCTTTCCTTTCCTTTCCTTTCCTTTCCTTTCCTTTCCTTTCCTTTCCTTTCCTTTCCTTTCCTTTCCTTTCCCTTCCTCCCTTCCTTCCTTCCTCCCTCCCTCCCTCCCTCCCTCCCTCCCTT
>NW_007728913.1:51386-69598 GCF_000696425.1 Galeopterus variegatus
CCCCCCTCCCCCCCGCCCTCCCTTCCCTCTCCCCTCTCCCCTCTCCCCTCTCCCTTCCTCTCTCCCAAGACAGAAGAAATGAATGCAGGAAATACCTCTTTTCTTTCTATCTTTCTTTTCTTTTCTCCTCCCTCTCTCCCTCCCTCATTTGTTTGTTGTTTATTTATTTTTACAACGTAGTTGATTTTCATAGGCCTTTACCAATTCCTCCCTTTCACCCACCCTCCCATCAACATCATACCTATTCACTTATATTAATAAGTTCAAGAAATTATTGTGGGAATTATGGTTATTGCTGTGTCTTCCCCCCACACCACCATTTATTTGTTCATATATTTTTTAATTTATTTTTATTAGGTCTCACATATAAGTGAGAACATGTGATATTTCTCTTTCTGTACCTGGCTTATTTCCCTTAACATAATTTTCTCTAATTTCATCCATGTTGCTGCAAAACTAAAAAGCTTCTGCACAGCAAAAGAAACATATAATAACAGAGCAAAAGGACAACCAACAGAGTGGGAGAAAATATTCGTAAAATATGCATCTGACAAAGGATTAATAACCAGAATATACAAGGAACTCAAACAGCTTAACAACAAAAAAAAACAAGTAACCCAATTAAAAAATGGGCAAAGGAGCTGAATAAGCATCTCTTGAAGAAAGATATACAAATGGCCAACACACACATGAAAAAATGCTCAACATCACTCAGCATTAGGGAAATGCAAATCAAAACCACTTTGAGATATCACCTCACTCCAGTTAGGGTGGCTAATATCCAAAAGACTGAGAATAATAAATACTGGAGAGGATGTGGAGAAAAAGGAACCTACATTACACTGTTGGTGGGACTGTAAAATGGTCCAGCCTCTATGGAAAATGGTGTAGAGGTTCCTCAAACAATTACAGATAGATCTGTCATATGACACAGCTATCCCACTGCTGGGTATATACCCAAAGGAATGGAAATCATTATGTCAAAGGGATACCTGTACACCCATGTTTACTGCAGTGCTATTTACAATAGCTAAGAGTTGGAACCAGCCTAATTGCCCATTATCAGACGAGTGGATAAGGAAAATGTGGTATATCTACACAATGGAGTACTACTTTGCTGTCAGAAATGAAGGAAATATGTCTTTTCTGAATATAGGTGTTAGTATGGTTCTGGACTTTTGGAATCACATTAATGTTTCACATATCCAATAAAAGAAAAATAAAATCAACCAGCCAAGCAGGGGAATAGGGAAATTCAATCCTAAAATGGAACACAAAGAGCAATAAATGAACTAAACCATATTGCAAATGAATAACTGAATCATATTTTAATGGGGGGGGGGCGGGTAAGCACTAACCCAACTCACTTTGGGACATAGCATTTTGACTATAAACCCTCAGTGTAAGAACAAAAAGAAAACTAAATAAATATTGAAAAAGAAAAGAAAAAGAAAGAACAATGAGGAGGAGGAAAAAGAAAACCAATAAAACAAATGTAGTAAAATGTTAAACTTTGAAGAAAATGATAAAGGATATATGGGAATTATTTGTCCATTTCTTGCAGCTTTTCTGTGAGTCAAAATAAAAAGTTGAGGAAACAGCAGAAAGGGAAAGTGTATAATAGAAAAAAAAAAGGAGAAGAAGATCTAAAGAATTACTCATAAGGTAAAAAATATACCCAGTCTCAACAAAATCTTTCCCTAGGCAATACTGCTAAATAAAGACTTGATTCCACTGAAAAACTGTACCACAATGCTCCTTAGCAATACTGTTCATAATAGCAAATACGTGACAACTGCCTAAATACCTACTGAGAGTTAAATAACTACATGATCTGGGGCATAATCTTATATTTGAATATTACATATTATATAGCAGTGAAAATAAAGGAACTAAAGTTATATGGAACAACATGGATTAAACTTAAGAGAAATAAATTTGGGTAAAAAAAAAAAAAAAATCCCAGAAGACTTCAAACAGTATGAATCCATTTTAATAAAGCACATAAACAAGAAAAACTCTTTATAGATATATACATATACAATAAAATTATTTTTTACAAAAGCAACATAAAATTGGTTCCTTCTGGGGAAAAGGCACAGGAATAGGATAGAAGAGGAGTAGAATTGGTAATGGTCTAGTTCTTAAGTTAAATGGCAGATTCCTGAGTGTTAATTTTTAAATATAACAAAGAAAAAATACACATGCTTAAAAATATAATTCTAAAGAGTCTTTGTTTCAATTCCCTTCCTAATTGAAGTAGTTAACGTCCGTGAACTACCTTATCCCACCAATCAAAACTTGCACTGGGTTAATAGGATAGAAAAAGACCCTAATTCAAATTAAGGACTAATAGATGCCAATGAGCTTTTGGGGGGGGGGGGGGACAGGAAAAAAATGTCAATAATCAGCAACAAACCAATAAGACCAATAAGCACAATATTTGGAGGTATACGCTTTTCTGGAATCCTGCTAATCACATCAATACTTATTCCAGACTCGTAAGTTAAGCCTAAAGTGCCTACATTTTATATGCGCTTTCACCTTATGAGACATCAGTGGGATTTTAAGAAATCTGTTGAGCTTTACAATATGTTTACTAAGTATATCATAATCCACATCCTATTTTAAAAATAAAATGAGAAAATAAATGAATATCTGCTGTGAAACAAAAGAAAACATATAAATATATTTTCCTCTAATTAAAAACCAGATATTTTTCAGTTAAATCTCTAAGTTTTTCACTACGCTAAAATTCTCAACAACTGTCCTACAACAATAATTTATCTACACCTACAAAAAATCCACTGGTAAATATTGCCCACATATATAGACACAAAATATTATTTATAGTAATGATGGTATACATGTTTTATATACATGTGCTTAACAAATGGAAATTTTAAAATATAATAAAAAATTACAAATTCTAATACATAAAATAATTATATCTTCTCAGCCAAGAAGACACAATTTTAAAAGTTTCAAACTGCTACATTATTCTTTGCTCTATTAAAAATTGACTGGTATCAGTCCTCATGCCCCAAATCTTTAAATTCAGAAGATCAAGTGTACCCAACAGCACCAATTTCCACAGAAACAGCCAAAATTTTTAGGTAGAAATCTACAAAATTTTGTTTCTTTGGTTATTTCATTTGCTTGCTTGCTTGCTTTTAAGCCCTCAGCAGAGATATATACACAATTTCTTTCATTTTAAATGTGAAATACTTGGTTTTCTAAGACTTCAAGGATACAACGTCAGCACAATACTCCTTTGCAGCTACAAAGCCAATCAAATGCACAATGAATGGCAGATCTCTAACTTCGTAAGAATATTTTGCAAAGTCACTTGGGCATATTATTTTTCTTTGACGAATTTCTTCTAAAGGCCACTATTTCAAAACACCACGCAAGCAAAGGAGCATGAAGTTTCCAAATGGTACACAATTTTTTTCCAGTAATTCTGTTTATGGTCAACTCTGCTTTGTTTTACATAAGCCTAACAACTCTTATAAAGTCTAAAGAAGAAATATGTGTAAATACCCATACACTTTTACTTATAACCCCAAAATTCTGTTTATCTCTGTTAATGGTTAAAATAAAGAGGAAGAGGAAAACACCAATAAATAATAAGGGTTTTTGTGACTTTTAACTTAGAAAATATTTGGGGCCTTTAATTTTCATTCAAACATCCTATAATCCAATGCAGCTCCCCTTCCCTTTTTCTCTCTCTCTTTCATCCCTCAGGTACATTAGAGGCTGGTAACTACCCCCTTTCACAAACTGTCATCTCACTCAAATCTACTGATACCCTTGCCTATTTTCAGGTCTATGTGCTGAACCCACTTCTTCCTGGCCAATGCTCACTGATGAGACATTTGAAAATCATTCATGTAGCGAAATTACTGTTAGTTATGGAAAATAAAGAATTTGCAAGAATTTTGGAAGCTCCAAATAGTGTATCTAAATAAGAAGATATGTTAGTAAAATAGAAAATAAGTGTATAAATTATTTTGACAGAAAACAGGGTAAAAGTTAGCATGTAGAAAAGTATTGCCTCTATCTACGGAAGGCTCCCTAAAGGAATTGACCCTTGATTTATAAATTAATGAATAAATGCCATTTAATGGATTTCAGGACCTACCTAGGATATCTAGGTTGGAGACTGAATGACAAATATATAATAGCTTTAAAAATGTTAAGATGTGGGAACACAAAAAATAGGAATGGTCACTTTCTTAATAAAAAAGGGATTTCATAATTGATAAAATTTCTACCATTTTAGTTATTTTAAATTATAGATGCTCTCCAACTTATTATAGTTCAACTTAATAATTTTTCAAATTTACAATGGTGCTAAAGAATACACATTCAGTAAAGACCACCATAATCCCACCGAAAGTCCAGAAGCATCTGTATTCTCCAGTTATTGGCATTCTATAAATAAGGCTCCACCTCTACTTTCTTCTCTGAGGAATAATAATGTGTTTCTGAGGACTCTTTGGGTAATACTATACAACAAAAATTATAATGGGTAATATTTAGAATTATGCAAGTGACAAAAAAAGTATGTTGGCATTTCTAAAAGAGGCATGCAGAGGAGGAGACCTCAAAAATCCCACTGCTAGCATAGTCAACACATAATTAAATCATATAAACATAACTTTTTGAATAGTAAAATTTTTTAAAAAGCTTTTTCTTTTTTTTTTTTGAGACCAGCCACACCGCGCTCAGCCAGTGAGCACTGTGAGCGCACCGGTCATCCCTATATAGGATCCAAACCCGCAGCGGGAGTGCTGCTGAACTCCCAGCACGGCACTCTCCCAAGTGCGCCACGGGCTTGGCCCTAAAAAAAAAAGCTTTTTCCAACCCCCACTGCTTCTTTATTATTATATCCGAAAATTAAATAAAAGTAAAAGCAGAAATAAAGTAAAATAAAATAATAAAATAATTATTCTAGTAAGTTTGAAGAATATGGGAAAATATATTCAAAATTATACATAATCTTTTAGCCAATTGCTATCTAAGGTTTATCTAAAATCTAAGGTTTTTTTCTTTTAACTCTTGCTCATTGGAAGTGACCATAGGAAGCAGTTTCCAAAGGCAAAGAAAAAAAATAACATCACAACTTAAGTTAAAGTGATATATTCTGAACACATCATTTCAAAATGTTAAGTTCCTGTTGAAGCAGTTTTGAGCTCCTCAGTCTATGAAAACTAGACCCTTAAAGAATTTCCTTTAAAAAACATTACAATATAATGAGACACTTAAGAAGAAAAAAGTGCTTATGTTCTTTTTTAGACTCACTCATTTATTCACTCATTCAAAATACAATTATAGAGTAGTTCTATATTCAAGACACTAAGTAAGGAAGATACAGTGCAATGCTTTAAAATTGGAAAATTTCCCCCTGATGATATCACACAGGTATTAAAATAATAAAAATTCTTACCTAAAGTGCTTAGTTGTTAGATATTATGAAAAGACATACCATTGTTTATGAGTTGATATCACTGTTGGAATACTCCAAATATCAAATGATTAATGTGCTGCACATAATAGATTATTAAATGGACAAGCTGAAATTTTAACTGAGTTTATTTGAGCAAAGAAAAACAAAACAATCAAAACAAAAACAACTTCCTAATCGGGAGGCTCTCCAAACCAAAGCAGGTTCACAGAACTCCCACCAATTAACATAATCTCACATCATTTATAGGAAAGGGAAATTCAGTGTAGAGACAACTTAACTGGTTACAGCTTATTGGCTAATTGGTTACAGAGCCTCCTGCAATTAACTAAAGCTCAACTACTGTAGTTAAAACTCCATATTAGCTTGGTCTGTCAGGCTTAGTGCAGGAGCCTAGTCCAAATCAATGGCCTTCCACAAATTTTATTTAACAAGGTGTTCAATAAATCAATCTATTCTTGAAACTTTATTTAGACATTTATTGGAAATATTTTAAATATTAAGTATTTAAAATGTAATATAAAAAGATGATTTTCAAAAAAGAATAAAATCTTGACTTCCATAGTGATATGAAGTAAATACATATTTATTCAACTCATACAATAAAGGAACCAGGCAAATGTTATAACCAGTTCAAAGGAAAAATCTTTTTAAATAGCACAAATTTATGTGCTATCTGGGGAGTAAAGGAATGTTGAAATGAATTGCCAATGGAGGTAAAACAGCTTTTTTTCCAAAGTGGGGAATCAAGCAAAACTCTACTAGACATCACAGAATTTTGCATGTTTATCAGTTACGTACTACATATGAAAGCTGTCAAACATAAAATAGCTCAGACAATGAATGGGGCTAGAATCAGATAACCCTGAAACTTGTGTTGAATGTAGACAATGCACAGTTTTCCTTTAAAAACATTTTTCTGTACATGACCAAAAAGAATAACTCAAATTTCTATTCAGCTAAGTGAAATGAAGAAAGGGAAGAGAATTGTAATCAACCTGGTAATAGCATGTTCCAGATACTATGCAAAATATTTTTTGTGTGTTAACTTAACTTGATCCTCATAATAACAACCATTTTATAAACAAAGAACCTAAGATTCTGCGTTTAACTGTTAAGTCCAAGATTTCACAAGCTAGAAGGCTGTTGCATCAGGATCAGAATTCATGTCTGTTTGACTCTTAAAGAGCTCATACTCTCCACTTCACAATGACTAAAACAATAATGCAGGTTAAAATCACATAGGGTTTTGGGAGTGTGCATGTGTGCTGCATGCAGTAGGTTAAAAAACAATGAAAAATACATGACAAGGAAACAGAATATAGAAAAACCTAACAGTAAAAGAATAAAGTTTAAAAAAAAAGAGAGGGATGAAAACTAAAGAATTTAGTAAAACATTCTCAATGAAGTGTATGTTTAAATTGATACAAACAATAAAAGTTACTGTTCTATTATTAAAATCCTAAAGAGAATGAAAAACATGACTGACTAGCATACATACAGTGATTTAACAATGCCAATTAAAAGAATAAAATAAAACCAGCAGTCCTCAAGTAAATTCTTAACTACATCCTACTGCCAATGGAAAACAAAACTTAATGAAGTAAAACAAAACTACTTTAAAGTCCCCTTCTGCACTTCCACTTAATCAAATGGGAAAGGAAATCTAGTTACAGCATGTGAATATTGGCAAAATGAAACACAATTATTTCTTCTTACTTCTCTTTCTTTGAACCTTCAGTATAAGACTTGCCACAATTTCCATTCTATTTAGGGTATGGAGATTATTTTCAGTTCTTTCTTCTATGAATGCTGTTCTCATTCTTCAATTGCAGACTTCTTCTCTTATTCACTAAATTCTTCTATTCTTACTATTTTCTTTCTAAATGCCCACACCACTCTTGCTAGTAATCTTTTTATGATGCGTATTAACACCTTCTTCCTTTTCTTTTCGTGTTATCTAAATCATAAAATAGAAAAACAGTCATGAGGTGCCTAATGGGGGGGAATATATTCTGAGAAATACATCATCAGGCAATTTTGTCACTGTGAAAATAATATAGAGTGTACTTACACAAACTTAGATGGTGTAGCCTACTACACACTTAGGCTATATGGCCATAGCCATTATAATCTTACAATACTCCTGTTGCATGGTTTGTCCGTGACTGAACCAAAGTTATTCAGAGCATGACTGTATCAGTAAACAAAACTTTTTGGCAACATGCTGACAGGTATCAGTCGATTACAAACATAACTACCATTTGCCAGAAGCTGACTCCACCTCCTAAAATGAAATAACTGCCATTGTTCACTTTAGAGTGTTGAAGGTATTTTGCCCAAGTTTAAGTCTGAAATTTCAGAAGCATCTATACTATACAATAAAGAGCTATACTTAAATATTCTCAAAGTTAATCAGCATCTAACTGACCATGTATACACTACGTGTATGTGGCTTTTATAAACTTTATAATTAGAACAGTTTCAAAAGTTGCAGACCAGCCTATTTTTTGTATCAATATGATGAATATACTATTCTTAACAAATTTAGTCATCACACCAACGTGTATACTTAGAGCTATGTATCTAAAGATATATGCCATCAACCCAAAGTAAGGACTCAAAAACAAAATTTCAGCCTAATATAGACCATAAAACTTAACTCTGCTGGGGTGTCATCATCTCCTCTTTTCCAGCAGGTTAAAAGCAATAGAAGCTATTAGACACTTAAACTCTTGAATTAACCTCCAAGAAATTTTATATGCCCAGATCTAGAAGAAACATATAGTTTAAGTAAAGTTATATTATCATTAAATTCAATAAAATTAATGAGCCATGTCGGTGAAATAAATTGAAAATGGCGTATACTTTGCATTTCTCAAACTAAAAAGAAAAAGGGGGGAAATGCCTTCATTTAAGGAATGTATCGCCACAAAAGAGTCCAGTGAAATGCCAAAGTTATACTTATTGGTGAGCATAAAAGATTAATTAATATATACCAAAAAATGAATATTTCAACAAAAAATACCAATGCTGAAAAAAATCTAAATGTTTAAAAAAAAAAAAACTTCCTGGAATGGGTAGGAAGCCTTACAAACTAATCACTTGAGCTAATAGCAATTTACGTCAATTCACACAAAAAAACCGACAGTTTATAATATTATCCTACACCTACAATTAACAAAAAATAAAACAAAATTGACTCATATAGCCTTGATGAAAGTTTATTTTAATGTCTATGAAGGTATACTTTAGAAAAGAAAAAAAAAAACCTTTTAGATCAGAGATGCATCAATACCTTAAATATATATTTAGTACTCTTGGTATTCCCTTAAGACAATTCAAGCCACTTCTAAAGAGAAAGCACGAAACAGAAAGGAAACTTGAAATTTAAGAACTAGATTCACACCCTAGTTCTGTATTTAGAGCTCAGTATTACTTCATTTCCTCATTCAGAAAATGAACAAACAACACTCTCTTTCTCCAAAAAATTTTATCAAAAATAATATGACTGGGGAATTTCTTTACAAAGTTAAATTATAAGAAGAATCATCAAATAAGTGATTGGAAAAATAGATATGCAAAGTCTCCTAAATAAGAGAGCTATTCTTGGGCCAGAAAGACTGAAATATAAAATATTTATCCAGTTAATATATTTAAAGACATAAAACAACCAATCAGAAAGAAGATTGGTTATCAGTCACAAAAAAATTAAAGGAAAGATACACAGACAAATATTGACAGGGTTCATCTAAGTATTATCCAAGGAAAAGGACACATAAGCCAACATTTTAAATTATTCCAGTCCTACTGGCAAATCACGATGCTGTCATTAAATTCAATGTATTTAATTCAATTTATTCTAATTCCTTGTTTGTCACATACCTTTTGATTAGAATTTGGTTTACCACTTGTTCTGCATATAGGGAGAGAATGGACTCTGAGTATTCCAGTCTAGGGCATAGACATTTATCACTATAAATTAATGAGTTGACGTTCTGGTTTTATACTTAAGTTTCATAAGCTTAGTTTGCCTCTGAGAGATGAATCCAGTCTCAATATATTGACAAAATTCGATTACTGAATCTGCAAGAGTCACTTCTCAACCTTGAACAGAGGCAAACAGCAAGAACATAACTGCCTATCTCTAAGGCCTCTAGAGATAGTCTGCCAAACTTCTTACCTGGTTACAACATTCCTAAGTCTGTAAACAAGACAGCATATAGAAGAAACCTTGGATAAATTCAATCCTCTCCACCTTACAATTTACAATTAATGAGCCATAAGAAATTTGAATCTTCCCTTGCTATCTTGCCAGACAGTAACAGATTAAGACTACAATGGACCTTTCTTGATTCCTAATAGCACTGCTCTTTCCATCCACCCTCCACATGAAAATTCTATTCGAGGAATATACCACAAAACTTTTCAAGTTTATAAAAACAAAGTTACATTTCAGAGAGTAAAAACTTCACTATATTAGGGGCTATTTAGAGGAGGAGACAGTTAAAACTATCCTAACATTTGTGTGGAAAAACAAAACAATACTGACATTCATATGGAACAACAAAATACCCTGGACAGCCAAAGCAATCCTGAGCAAAGTAATAAAGCTAGGGGCATTACACTATCTGACTTCAAATTCTGCTACAAAGCTATAGCAACCAAAACAGCATGGTACTGGCATAAAAACAGACATTCAGATAATAGTACAGAAAGAGAACCTAGAAATCAACCCACATACTTACAGCTAACTGATATTTGACAAGCGCAACAGAAGCACACACTGGGGAAAGGACTGCCTCTTCAATGAGTGGTACTGGTAAAACTGGACATCCATATGTAGAAGAATGAAACTAGACCTGTACTTCTCACCATATACGAAAGTCATCTTATAATGGATTAAAGACTCATATATGAGACCCAAAACTATAAAACTTACTAAAAGAAAACATAGTATAAACACTCAAGAAGTAGGACTGGGAAAAGTCTTTATGAACAAGACTTCAAAAGTACAGGCAACAGAAGAAAAAATAAACAAATGGGATTATTTCAAACAAAAAAGCTTCAGCAAAAGAAACAGTTAACAGAGCAAAAAGACCTACAGAACGGAAGAAAATATTCACAAATTATGCATCCAACGGGGGATTAATATCCAGCATATACAAGGAACTCAAACAACTTAACAGTAAAAAAACAAGTAACAATTTAAAAATAGGCAAAGAAGCTGAGTAGGCATTTTGAAAGGAAGATATACCAATGACCAACAGACACATGAAAAAAATGCTCAGCATCACTCAGCATCAGGAAAATGCAAATCAAAACCACACTGAGATATCATCTCACGCCAGTTAGACTGTCCAGTATCAAAAAGACAGAGAATAACAAATGCTGACAAGGATGTGTAAAAACAGGAACCCTCCTACACTGTTGGTGGGAAAGTAAATTAGTGCAGCCATTATGGAGAACAGTATGGAGGTTCCTCAAACAACTACAGATCCAGCTACCATACAATCCAGCAATTCAACTGCTGGATGTATATACCCAAAGGAATGGAAATCGTCATGTCGAAGGGATACCTGCACTCCCACATTTATCGCAACTCTATTTATGATAGCTAAGAGTTGGAACCAACCAAATGTCACTAACCTAAATATCCATCAATGCATTGATGGACGACTGAATAAGGAAATGTGCACACAATGAAATACTACTCTGCCCCCCCCCAAAAAGAATGAAATTCTGCCATTTGCAGTAACATGATAAACTTAGAGAAAATTATATTAAGTGAAATAAGACAGGCACAGAAAGAGATACCATGAGTCTGCACTCGTAAGTGGGAGTTGAAAAAAAAGAGAGAGAAAGAAAGAAACAAACAACAATCACAATAATCACAATTAATTCCTTGAACTTTCAAAAGGATAGAACAGAACTGAGGCCACCAGAGGTAGGAAAGGGGGAGGGGGAGTAGGGGTGAAGGAGAAATTGATAAAGAGGCCACAAAAAATGTTTACATTGTATAATAATTTTTTTAAAAAGAAGAAAAAAACTATTCAGTATTAAAAAGCCTGTATCATAAATGCTTAAAATCAGGAAGGATACTATCCTTACATGACAAACTCCTTAGAAATTTCCATTAAATATGCTACAGAAGAAGTAAGATTTAAGAAGTAAAGAACCGGACTTTGTCAAATATTCACTGCTGAAAAAGAATAGCATGCTTGGCAAAGACAGCCTGACAGACCCCCACTAAATTCCCAAACAAGGACAGAACAAGGGAAAGATAGACACTACAAACTGAAAACCATGGTTTCGTTCGATATGGGAGACAGCAATAGCTGAAAGCCAGCCTAGAAAGACAACTGAGAAAAAGGGTGTGGGGGCAAAATAAACAATTCTATAAATATACAGTATAAAACAAAATAAGAAAAATACTCTAAAGATTTGGGAGAAATGCCTGTCTCAGAAATCAAATTTATGCTACAAAAAAAAAAAAAAAAAGTTTGGGAAAATTCTGTTAGCCAACTTAGGATTGTGAGCAGAGATGACCTAAATATTAAAAAGGCATCACTGTGGTAGATGTGTTGAGAATAAACTATTGTGGACAAGAGCAGAAGAAATGAGACATGTTTGATAAGCTTTTGCAGTAATACAGTCACAAGATGATGGGGACTCAAACAAGGACAGAAAGAGTAGAGGTCATGAGATATAGAAAACTACCATATAAAATTTTGAAAGAATAGAAAACAAGATCCCCTGATAGACTGAATATAGGATGAGAAAAAGAAGAATCAAGGGTAACTCCAATGTTTTGATTAAGTGAATGGAAAAATGGAGTGGCCAATAAATAACTAAGATGGGAAAGGCTGCTGGTAGAAAAGGTGAGGGCAAAAAAGGAGGAGAGTTCAGATTTTGCAATCTTTTATTTCCAACTAGACACTTGGACTTTTAAAACTACCCTAGACCATAAACAGCATCAGATTCACTTAAAAGATATAGGATAAAAACACAACATACAGGCAATGTCAAAAATTTCTCTTTCACAAGAAAAGTTTCAGCAATCAAAAAGCTAGTCTGAGCTCTCAACACATGAGCAAGCAGACAAGCACCTCACAGGTGAATATGATGCCCACCTTGGCTTAAAAGTTGGTCAGATGCTACAAGAGTCACTATCTCTTGAAACAATCTCATAGGCATAGCTACCGGGATGTCTCCATAAAAGACAAAAGTTAAAACGGTTTTGAAAGTGTAAAACTGTGGTTTCCAACCAAGCATATACAGTTCATTCACAGAGTACTTACAAAAGATAGAATTTAGTTATAAGGGTCATTTTCTATCTGTAATTGTTGTCTGACAACAAAGATGACATTTTACTTTATCATGTTTCCAGAAGAAGAAAACCAGAAAGTTAACCCAACATCAACTATGTCCTTAGGGAAGGACATGTTGATTTTGAGAGTCTAACAGACATCCAAGTGTTAATATTGAGTAGTATATAAGTTATATGAACCTAAAAAGGGTAGAGATGTAAATCTATATATGAAAACAAGCTCTAAAAGAATAGAACAACTTAAGTAATAACATGCAGCCTAACTATTTCTAAAAAACAGATCATCAAAATGTACCTCTCAAGTGTCTCTACCGTGTAAACAACAGAGAGCTTATAATACCCTAAAGAGACACATCTTTACCAATTCACAAATATTAATTTTCATGAAACAAAAAACGCTATATAAATACATTTTAAATTTAAAATATAAAGCAAAAGTGGCAATAAAATTAAATTGATACTCTAATTACAATCAAGTTTTAGAATTATAAGCAATTCAGAATAATCTTATGGTATGATTAGCAAAATGATTAATAATTTTACAAGTTATCATTCTTTGATTTACTTTAGCTTCTATAATGAACTGCTATTCCTTATAAAAATTATCCCACAGTGCTCCTTAAAATCATCTTAATTAGATTTAACTTGGAGTAAAAAAAACATTTTATATTGGTAGGATGGTGGAAATAATCAAAGTTAGGGACAACAAAACGTATTACCAGCCTAATGATAGTACATGAGGTGACATTTTATTCACTATAAATATTGAGGAAAGTTCATTTTCATTATTTTAGTTGTCCTTTTTGTCTTTTATTTGTAGTATATATACATTTCTCTCTTTAACTTATGATATTTAGAAAACTCCTACTATATTTTAAAATATATCTTTTTAATCAATATATCAGTTAAATGGTTTATAAATCTTTTCTATTAGATTAGAGAAATCGGAGAAATAATTCAAACAGATTAACCCATTGTTGCTATTAAATCCAGCATGCGATGGGATAAATCAAACAAAAGTATGCCCTTTCACAGCAATGGTCAGTAGTTTCTTAAAACTCACAAAACTACAATAACAGAAACAAGATCAAAAGATTGAGTTAAAAACAGTTCCCTTTGGGCCGGCCCAGTGGCGCACTGCTGTAGTGCGCCGCTTGGGAAGTATGGCAGCACTCCCGTCGAGGGTTCGGATCCTACACACAGACCGGTTCCCGCTCACTGGCTGAGCAAGGCGCGGGAGCAACACCGAGGGCTGTGATCCCGTTGCCAGTCCCGGTCCGGTACGGGGGCAACACTGAGGGTTGCGATCCGTTGCCGGACACGGAAAAAGACAAAAAAAAAAAAAACAAAAAACAGTTCCCTTTAATTACAACTTCACCTACTTCCTAAACACTACCCTGACTGAAAGCTGTTTCTTTTTTTTTTTTTTCCTTTTTTTTGTCTTTTTTCGTGTCCGGCAACGGATTGCAACCCTCAGTGTCGTGCCCATACCGGACCGGGACCGGCAACGGGATCGCAACCCTCAGTGTTGCACCCACGCCTCGCTCAGCCAGTGAGCGGGAACCGGTCTGTGTGTGGGATCCGAACCCTCGGCGGGAGCACCGCCGCCGCACTCCCAAGCGGCGCACTGTGGCAGTGCGCCACCGGGCCGGCCCTGAAAGCTGTTTCTAATAGCAGAACTAAGGATAAATGAAATGATATGATTATAGGAAAATTTATATTTAAATGGATACATACGTACACACAGAGAAGAAAATAAGAAAACTGTGATGGCCTTTTGATACGTAAACTTCAATAAGCTATAATCACTAGGTTTTCAATTAAACACTAATCTAGATGTTGCTGTGAAGGTATTTCATATGTGATTAAAGTCCATAAAACGTTGACATGAAGTAAAGGAGGCTATCTTAGATAATTGCTGTAGGCCTGATTCAATCATTTGAAAGGCATTAAAAGCAGAGCTGAGGCTTCCTTAACAAAGGAGAAACTGCACCTGGGGACTGCAGCTTCAACCTGGGCCTAACAGTTCGAACCTGCCCTTCCTGGTAGCCTACAGTTTGGATTTCAGACTTGCCTACATAGCTCCCAAAACATTTAAGCCAATTGCTTATAATAAATTTTAATATTAATCTCCTACGGGTTCTGCTTCTCTGGACAAACAGACCAAATACATTATTGCCAAAAAACATATCAATGCTTTAAACCCACTCTAGAAAAAGTGAGTAATGAATGAAAACACACACAGTTGAAAAAATGGACAGTACAAATCTCCAACTTAAATAAAAAGCCATATTGCATAGAATATCAAAGAAAATTTTATGACTCTTCAATCATTAATTGGCAATTATTTTAATACAAAGATGTTTATAAAGAGGTACAAATCATTTATCTATTTATATGTTCTTCTAAACCAACACTCAATCCCTACCATTATAGACATATAGATTATAAAAAGAATTCTATATTACCTATTATTCACTCAACATAAATCACAGCTAGAATAAGACCAGTTATTACTGCACAGATAGAATGTTTTTATAGCCAATATCAGCTGTGAATGCAGTATTTCAGACTGGATAAAACCATAAAACACACAAGTCAGATGGTGATTCTAAATATGAAAGATACAGGAAAATACTTAAGGACCTATAGGAAATAGTTAAGAGAGTGGAAGAATGGGTAAGTAATGTACAAGAATAATTTAATTTTTTTCTCTTCACATATAAAACATAAGAAAAAATTGCTGTCTGACTTCTCTAAAATTCTGTCTCTTATATCTCATTCAATTTCACAAGTTTATCAAAAAGTCCTACTAAAATCTTTCAGTGTTATCAAAATAAGAGCATGACTCTCATCTTAAATAGATCAAACATGGGAAAAGAGTTATGTACTTTCTGTTCTGGTCTGCACAATGAATTTTTTAAAAAGGTGACAACCTGCTCATATGAAAGTGTTTTTTAAGACAAATTTTTAAAAGAAATGAAATATGTTTGGAGGTTTACTGTTTTCAGAGCACTTACTTGCATTCCTTCTGTTTATATTCCCAACAACCCAAATAAGGGAGGTAGATAAAAATAAGCCCTAAAAAGGAAGATACGATATTATCATATTTTAGACCAAGCCTAAATGCATGGACTGATATGGGTGATTGAATACTGCATCATACGTATATAGAGAGAGATTACAAAATATGAATGAAAGTGTATTCTTTTTTAATCTGTCCAGCATGATGAGAAAACTTTGTAGAAAAAAAATAAAATTTCTAGCAATTCGTCATATAATATTCTATTAATTCAACCAAAATGTATAATGTACTTGTTTGTAGCAGGACGGGTTTACTGCTGTAGAGAAACTATTTTTAAAATTTCAAGCAGAGACTTAATAAAAGGAAGCTCCTGATTATAATATCACTCAAAGTGCTGGAAGACCAAAAGTTGAGGCAGGAAGAGTGAGGGGTAGAATAAATAGCTTTCCGTTTATTCTCCCACAGATGAGATCCAGAACTAGGAAGTGGCTGCTGTCACCCTCGGATCTGGAAATGCATGGTTTTATTCAGTGGAATATCTATTTAGTATGTATCATGTACTGGGCCAGTGAGTCTTCACCGTCTTTAAGTAACAGATTCCTCTGAGAGTCTAAAAGGATCTATGAACTTGCCTTCCCAAGAAAGTCCATATACTCATATATGCACAGAATTACGTACCTAACTTGAGGAATTTCAGAGATGGAATATTTAGAAGCTTTATTAAAGAGGATAAAAAGATAAACAAGACAGTTTCCCTATCCTAAAGATCACATACTAGTAAACAGACATGTAAACAAATTATTGTAACACATAATAGAACATGTGGAAGATTAAGTATAAGTACAGAGGACAAAAGGATTACATACATCTCTATATCAAAAAAAAAAAGGTGTCACAAAGGAAGTGATCCTAAGGTAAACTTGCCAGATAGAGAAAAGGTAACAGAAAGGAGAAAATTAATAATTAAATACCACCATCTCAGGTGCGTGTGCATTAATTTTTATGGTATATATTATCACCTTTAATCATGTATATGTTGTCAAATAAAATTTATAGGAGTCCATTGATTTGGACTAAGCTCGCACTAGGCCCAACAAACCAAACCAGTATGAAGTTCAAGCACAGTAGCTAAGCTTCAGTTAGCGCAGGAGGCTCTATAACCAATTAACCAGTTAAGCTGTAACCAATTAAGTTGTCTCTATACTTCACTTCTGTTTTCTATAAATGCTGCCTGATCACATCATTGACTGGAGTTCTTAGAACCTGTTCTGGTTCTGAGGGGCTCCCCAATACCTGAAATGTTTTTGCATTCTGAACAAATAAACTAGGTTAAATTTAAAGTTATATAAGGCTTTTCCTTTTTAACAATGTACATATGATTAAATATATATGTTGTATATATGAGCATATCTGTATAATGTAGACTACACAATGTGTATGTGTGTATATGTGTGCATTCACACTTGTTCTTCACAACATCTCTTCTGAGCAAATATGAGATAGAATTAAAAGACAACATAGATCTTTTCATGAACTTCTTGAAGTACTCTCATATTATTAACATTTTACAGAAGAGAAAACAGGCACTTGAAGGCTCATTAATTCGGCCACAGTCACATAGCTATTAATAGTGAAGCTGAGATTCATACCCAAGTCTGTATAATTCTTACTAGACTATCGAGGCAAAGGGAGCAAGCATATAAAAATCTACAGAGTCATGAAATCACAGGATGTGTTTAGGAAACAGCAAATATTTCAGTATAATTGAAAAATAAAGAGCTTAAAAGGCATATGGTGATTACAAAGGCCCCAGTCTACCGCTGTACCAAATAAAGACTTGAGAATGACATAGTTATCTGTTTTGTACTCCTGGGTGAACAGTGATTTTATTAAGTGAGAAAATAAATATAAGAAGAGTGCAGGTTTTAAGCAGTAAAAGGGGAGATATGTTTTAGACATGATGACTTTAAGGTACATACGGAACGAGCCAGGAAGAAAGACATATTAAAATTCTAAGTCTGAAACTCTAAAGAGGGAACAAGAGTGAATGCACAAATTATCAGAGTGAAAAAATAAAAGGGTCAAGGATAGAACCCAGAGACATTTTTTTTTTTTCCCGTGACCGGTAAGGGAATCGCAACCCTTGGCTTGGTGTCGCCTGCACCGCGCTCAGCCAGTGAGCGCACCGGCCATCCCTATATAGGATCCGAACCCGCGGCAGGAGCGTCGCTGCGCTCCCAGCACCACACTCTCCAGAGTGCGCCATGGGGCCGGCCCCAGAGACAATTTTTAAGAAGAAGGGAGAAAAAGGACAGTCAAGTGAAGAAGTCAAAAGGGAGGTCAGAGATGTAGGAAAGAACCAGGGGTATGCAGTGTCATAACTGACA
>NW_007728913.1:70259-71955 GCF_000696425.1 Galeopterus variegatus
GTGAAGAAGTCAAAAGGGAGGTCAGAGATGTAGGAAAGAACCAGGGGTATGCAGTGTCATAACTGACAACCTAAAAGAGAACAGCTAATGGCATAAAATGCCACAGACAAAACAAAGCAGTAGTTAATGAAAAAAGAAAGGTCACTTCCACATTTGTCTGGGAGAGGGAAGGCTGGAGGAGTCACTTAGGAAAGCTCGGTGGAGAAAGAGAAATTTAAAAAGGGCCTTAAAGGAAGGGTGTGATTTGGACATGCAGAGATGGAGAAGAATATTCTAGGGGGAGAGCACAACTAGAACAAAGAAACAGAGGCAAGAATACATGGGGAAAATATGCTGGGAAAAGCAAGTAATTTCAGTTTTACTGTGCCACGACTATGTCAAGAGTAATAGTGAGTGAAAAGTCTACATAGTTACACCATTACCCGATCATAGCAGCCCTTGAAAGCCAGACAAAAGAACTTAGGGTTTTGAACCCTACTATGTAAAGATTATTCTGAAAACCATATATAGAATGAATCAGTAGGCAAAGAAACCAGTAAAGTTAGTATTATAACAGCCAGATGAGATGTTACATAAATCTGAACTAGTTCGATAAAAGTGAAAACAAGGAGGGGGCTCATGCAGGAAACAGAAAACTGACTAATAGTACTGACCAATGCAGTTGTATCCAGCTTCTGTTAATGTTAAATAACTGAATTAACCAAAAAGCAATGTAATTTCAAGACGAAGCTAAAATAAAGAGTATTTGACATATGAAAACTCATTACTCTTATATAAAAAAAATCTGTAACTTAATCTACATAGTACCTATAGAACCCATGATGAGTATCAGAAATTCCCTCATAACAATGTCATTTATACGTCTCTAAAATGTTCAATTACTATGAAGGTAAATTTGGGCTTATTCTTATAAAAAACATATTTGAATGTAAGGCTTTTCTCAGCCAAAACATTAATTTTAATGCCCACTTTACATGATCTTACATAGAAATATTTATATTAACCAAACCTGTAAATATATCACTATAAGTTACAGGCTTATGAAATATGGCTTCAATTAGCCTTTAAGAAAACTGATAGCATATCTCTGAAATTTAATTTTCTGTAAATCTTACCAGGTAAGTAAAACATAATCATAAAATTAAAAATTTAAAACAAAAAGCTGAAATTTCTCTAAATTACACATGTAATGACTATGTAAACCTTTAAAAATATACACAATTTTCAACAGATGAACACAGAAAAGTTTATAGTATGGATTCTGTTACATCTGATTTTTTTGCTAATTTACAAAAAAGTCTTAACTAATGTTTTCAATAAGTAAAACAATAAAGAATTTTTCTAAACTAAATTTGACCAGTTAGATTTCTATACTTCCAAGCTTAGAAAAACACTATCTTTTTATGAAAACTAAAATTCATTTGCCCTAAGAACTTTAAAGACTGATGCAGACTCAAGAACCTAACAACACTCAGCAACGTGAATAGGCAAAAATTACAATCTACCCGTCAGACAAGCTCTGTACCATCTCATGGGCTACATGGGAAACAGTACAATGTATGCAACAGAAATATGAAAATGTGAATAACATTCCAAAAGTAAACAATTCATTTCCTTCTCATTAAGAGAAAAAAAACAATTATTTTCATCATACACTTGTGAAGTATGATTGCCTATTTCACTTTACTGTAAAAAA
>NW_007728913.1:72193-73756 GCF_000696425.1 Galeopterus variegatus
ACAAAAAAAAAAAAAAAAAAAAAAAAAAAAAAAAAATTATAGGAACCATATATAAAAGGGTACTTCAAAAAGTTCATGAAAAGATTCGTATTATCTTTTGATTCTATTTTTCCATGAACTTTTTGAAGTACCCTTATATAAAAATACCAGATGTTCTTAAAGATAATCAAGAGATATAAGTTTATAATTTACATAGTTCATGGATCTAAGAAAAAAGAATTTCAATGCAAGCACATTTGACACCATCATTTTTAAATAGGCCATAAGCATATATTACAGTAATAATACAACACTTCAAAGTGCATTAAAATATGCAAATATCTTAACATTAGACACTATTGGAATCTAGCAAGCAAGAGCCCCATATGCTTTTTTTTCATATGCTTAGTTTTTGGGTTTTTTGGCAGCTGGACAGTAAGGGGATCCAAAACCGTGACCTTAGTGTTACAACACCACACTCCAACCAACTGAGCTAACCAGCCTGCCCCCGGCCTTGTATTTTTGAAGAAGATAAAGATACTCATTGGCTTTAGTAAGTTAAGAATGCTTGTTAAAATTTCTAGGAAAACCACTAAAAGTAAAGAAGCAAAGTACATAAGTTCCAAACTAGTAGAACAGGGACAAAAGAAAATGAGAAAATCAATTCAAATAAGTAAAAAAGAAAAAGAAACATAAAACAGCAGTACAAATAGAAAGCCAAAATAAAGATGTAGGAAAAAAAGAACCATATATTGTACATCAGTAGTTACATCAAAATATAAATGGACTGAATATTCCAATTCAAAGACAAGGATTGTCACCAGACAAACAAAATCTAGTGTTATGCTCTTTATGTATGATATACCTAAAAAACATAAGAATACAAAGAGGTTGAAAAGCATAAGGATGGAAAAAGAAATACCAGTTGAATTCTAACCAAAATAAAGCTGCTGTACTAATTATCAGACAAAATGGACTTTAAAGTCAAAAAAAAGTTCTAGAGACAGAAAAAGCACTACATAATGATAAAAAGTTCATTACGCAAAACAGATACTCTAAATATGAATGTACAGAGTAACATAATCTCAAGATAGACAGTGAAAAGTTATACTACTTCAACAGAAGTTTATAAATCTACCATCAAGAAAAAAATTTATAATATTTGTATAATTTAATATTTATATAAATATATGCATATTCTGCAGTTGTCACGTATAGCATTCTACATGCATAGGGCTCAAGCGGAGTCTAAGATTTTGCATTTTTAACAAGCTCCCAGAAGATGTCAATCCTGTTCATCCTCAAAGAGCACTCTGCCACATGTCTCATCAATTATAAAGAATTTTGTATTAAACTACTTTCTCTGGCCAGAAAGCATTCAAGTTAGAAAGCAAAAATAAAAATAACTACAAAAACCCCATGCTTGGAAATTAAGAAATACTTTAAAAATAACTCAAGAATCAATTCATCTGAAAATCAAAATTAAAAAATCAAAATTGGCAGGATGCAATTAAAGTAGTGATCAGAGAGAAAACTTGTAAAAACAGAAGAATAAACCCAACAAAATAGAGCAGGAAAAAAAAA
>NW_007728913.1:74845-76580 GCF_000696425.1 Galeopterus variegatus
TATAACTATTTGTTTAATTTCTGTGTACCTTACTAGCTTGTAAGACCCATAAAGGCAGACACCTTGTTGATCTTGTTTGTTCCCCATCATGCCACGTGTGCTTGATATACAATAAATATTTATCAAATATGAAAAAAAAAATCAACTGAGAAGGTAGAAAGTAAATAGTCTCACCCCCAGCTTCAAACAGGATCATAAGCAATGAAAGTCTAGTCTATCTTTTAAAAAATTAGGAGAAATAAAATTCATAAATTTCATCAAACATTCTATCAAAGCAAAATATTTGTGTTTCGATAAGACAAAGGGTTTAAAATACTTAAAGATTGTTTCTTTAGGACCATAATAGATTGATAATTTCAATAAATCGTCATTCACTAAATGAATGAACAATTCTATCAGTAAACATTTTCTTAAAATAAATATTTTTAATATTCTGCTCATATAATTTTAAGGTAATGGTTGGAAAAAGTAAATAACAGTTGATTTTATTGGCTAAAGTGTTTCTTAATAACCAAGCTACATGTAATATTGATTATAGTATTTTGTCAACCAAATAAATTAAAATTTCCTCCAAATCAGCTGAATCACCATTTACCCACTCTCCTATGACCTCAGACTTGACAGATACAAAATGATCAAAAGCTTCATGTCTTAAGCAGACAAACTTTCTATAGGATTAGGTCTAGGTAAAAATTTCTTTATCTTATCCACCATTCTAAAGTATATCCCTAAACATCTTTCTGGACTAATTTCTAAGTACTTTAGGCAGCCTCTGTGTTATTTATCCTAAAATTACTTGACAAGGTCCATTCACCAAAACAATCTATCTGAGGAGGTCCACAATAATACTAGCCTTTATCACATTCATTTCAAAAAAATAAACCTCAAAAGATTTTCTATTTTAATTTAAATGAAGGAAACTGTCCCATGAAATTATTAAAAATAACAATATCTTCACCTCAGCAATGTTTTAATAAGAAAAATTTTAATATATACAAGCTGCAAGGCAATAAAATCATGTAAATCAATACAGAAATCAGAAGTAAGATATAAAAAGTTTGATTAGGCACAAAAGCAATGCCCAAATCATGCAAGATTTTATAACAGCAATTAATTTATATGATTTGTTCATAAGAATATCCTAATAATAGGTATAAACCTTTAGTAATCAATGCAAAGATTACAATAAAATATTTAGAGGAATATTACATAATAGGCCAAAATTACAACCTCCAAAATAATAGTCAAATAATGTTTTATAACTTTGATATTCAGAAATCCACAAAAATGAAAAAAATCCCAAACATTTCTAAACTTTAAAATCTAATGCTACAAACAGCCAACATTTATTGATCATTCACTGTGTCCCACCTCTCTAGGTGCCACATACAGAAAAAGAGGAAGACCATCAGAGTAGGTGTAGGGAAAAAGCTGCTAAAATCACCTAGGAAAAAGACATGATGGTGGTTTTGGCTGGGGTAGTATCCAGGGAAGTGAACAGAATTGAAAAGATCCCCAAGGTTGACTGAACTTAGAATCTACAAAACTTGCTGAAAGATGGACGTAAAATAATAAGAAGGAGAGAACACGAACAGAAAAAAATCAGAAAATTCCAGAATATCAAGAAATCATAGTACCCTCAAAGAGGAAGCACCAGGAATGCAGAAGAGAACAGCACCAAGAGTTAGAGACACTGTTTGAGAAGATCAAATGTCCAACCTTCAAAAAGAGGGAG
>NW_007728913.1:76925-85638 GCF_000696425.1 Galeopterus variegatus
GAAGTGAACAGAATTGAAAAGAATACCCAAGGTTGACTGAACTTAGAATCTACAAAACTTGCTGAAAGATGGACGTAAAATAATAAGAAGGAGAGAACACGAACAGAAAAAAATCAGAAAATTCCAGAATATCAAGAAATCATAGTACCCTCAAAGAGGAAGCACCAGGAATGCAGAAGAGAACAGCACCAAGAGTTAGAGACACTGTTTGAGAAGATCAAATGTCCAACCTTCAAAAAGAGGGAGAAACTATCTGAAAACTCAACCTGGATAAAAACAAAGTGCAAGGTGATTTAAAGTCCACATTAGCAACAAAAGTATTCAGTAAGGGTAGAAATCCACAGACACTGAGGCAAGAGGAAGCAGGGCACATCAGTCAGAGCCACTGGTCATGCTGGTCCTATTGTCCGGTGAGTCTCACCTTCCTGTAGGCCCCTCAACCCTCTGTCTGGCAACTTGAGTACTCCCACAACATAAAAATGTACTGCTTCCAGCCACAGCTAGGCCTAAGGGTCCAACATGACAATTTCAGGGAGCAAGGGAGGGGAATTAGAGATGGAGGCTGTTCCATCTGCTTACTTCCACATCAGAAACTTTAGGTCAGACTCTAAAATCTTTCTTAGTCTCATATTGCACTATTCATCTACAGTCCCTATATGTAAAATCTATTCCCTTTTCCTTTCCCCATGCCATCACAACAGAGTAAAGAGGATGATAACTTCTAAGCTTTAGAAGATTCAGACATGGGGCTTGCTCAGAACGGATCCTGGGTCAGGCCAAAGTAATGGAGCCCTCATCCTAATGAAGAACAAAAATTCCAGAACCAGGCTCTAATATTACAGAACACAGTTTGTTAATTTTCCAGGCAGATAGTGTTCTATTACATAAATACAACTCAAAATATTAAACTTTCTACTTTTGATAAACATTTAGATTGTTTCTAGTTTGGGGCTATTACAAACAATGTCGTAATGAACATTATTTTACACATTAAAAGATACAATATCACAACTAAAAAGCTAGTATATTCAAACTAGTATATTACTACTAATTTGCCTATGGCCAGCTAAAGAAGACTTTATTTTCAATGATAAAAAAAAAATAAAAATAAAAAAATTATTATCATATTCAAAGTGACGAATGTTTTCTCATATATGTATGACCCTATATGTATTTTCTCGTGTACCTTAAATATTAAATTTAACATTTTTCAGAGTTGAGAACATGTTTTCCTCTATGCTTACTTTATTTTCAATGTACTCAAAATTATTATCATATTCAAAGTGACGAATGTTTTCTCATATATGTATGACCCTATATGTATTTTCTCATGTACCTTAAATATTAAATTTAACATTTTTCAGAGTTGAGAACATGTTTTCCTCTATGCTTATATAAGTAAAGTTAATAAGTAAACTATTTGTTAATTTTAAATGATCTTTCTATTAAGTCACAGAAACAAAATAAATTATCACCCTAATTAAAATAGCTTTGCTGAAAATATGTACAAGAATATTCACTACAGTACTGTTCATGACAGTAAGAAACTGGGGGGGGAGGAATAAGTGGCTACATAAATAATGGTACATCCATAAAAAAAAGTATTATGCAACCACTAAAATGAATTCTATAAATACTTCTGTAGAAAGTTTACTAGTATGTAAACACAGAACACTGTCATCTGTATAAAAAGCGAATACCACACATTTTTACATGCCTGAAGATTTCTGGATGGTTATAAAAGAAACTGTAAAACTAGTTTTATCAGGACAGTGGGACTAGGAAAGAAGGATAAAATGGAAATTTTCACTGTACATCTTTTGTATTATTTCCCTTTTCTTTTATGCTCTTGTACTACATATGTGTATGTATCTTCCTGTCTGTCAAAAACAATAAAAAGTGACTTTCTGAGGCCAAAGTGATGTAATTCAGAAGGATGGCTAAACAGAAATGTGCATATTGATATAAGAACACTAGGCAATGCTTCCCTCTGTTACTGAGCTGAATATAGAATAGATTTTTCTTTTCTTTTTTTTTTTTTTGACTAATTTAGGATTGTAACGATAAAGAATCAGAGCACTATATTCATATTATAGAAAAAATATTCACTGCCAAACCTTCATTTTTTAGTAATAAGAAAATCTCTATGACACTATATTTTTAATCTATTTCATTTTTCTTCACATGTATTCTAAAATATCCTAAAAAGCACACCAGTCTTTTTAAAAAGCAAATTCAGAATCAGATAGAACAGATAAAGATGGTAACATAAAATACTGCAAGAAATATCAGTATAAACAGCTATTGATCATTTAAATATATAGACAAGGACCAGGTTTCTCTTAAGTATTATAGTTTTTCACATTAATATTTGCATTCTATGTTTATAGCTGTGTTTTTAAAACAAATGTAATTTATGAGATTAGTACTACGTTAGTTGGACCATACAGTTAAAACCAGGCACCATGCATGATTCACCCAGTGGAAGCTATTCATATTATAGACACTGTAACCAGAAAAAAAATAAACTCAGAACTCAAAATCTGAAAGAATACTTACGCTGTAGATTAGATGTCCCGCCAACCTCACTGAAATTTAACCCCCACTGTAACTGTTTAGAGTGGGAAATCCTATTATGGTAATTAAAAGGTAGGGTGTTGAAGAGGTAACTGGATTGTGAGGACTATGCCTACCGAACGGATTGATCCATTCACTTAGTAAGAAGTTGACAGATTAATGGTGGTCATCTGTGTGATTGTGATGACTTTAAAAGGAGCCAGCTCAGAAGGATAGCGCTCTCTTTCTCTGCTCCACCATTTTCTGCCATGGGAGACCCCGGGTCACCGTTGCCATCACTAAGCCTTTCACCAGATGGGCTCCCTGGACTTTGGACTTCCTAGCATCCAAAACTGTAAGCAATAAATTTCGTTTTCTTTATAAGTTATCCAGTACCAGGTATTTTGTTATAAGCAACAGATATGGATTAATCTTCTAGACCTTCAATTTATTGATTAGCTAATTCAGCTTCAGAGAAATTACACAGTTTGTTGCGAGCAAAGCCAGAACTCCTCACTCCACGGTCAGGGACACTGGACTCTAAACCACACTATTAACCTAATCTTCAAAGTCACAACAAATATCACCTATTATATGCACTGATGAACAAATGTAGTGTCATAAATGACTGAAAACCCACATAAAGACTATATGTATAGAGATAACTCACAGCTTAGGTATCATTTAAAAAAACTGTTTCCAGAAAGAAATAAGGTGAGTTAATAATCTGAGAGATAAAGAAAAAATACAGGAAGTAGCAAAGGGAAGCTATGTGGCAATCTACTATTCAAATAACATGGGTAAAGATACTATGAAATTATTTCACCACAATGGAAACCCAGTTTATGTCCTAACAAAAATGTCTAATGTGGATACAAAGAAGAAATGATGAAAAGTTTTTAAACATTATAATGCCTATGATAACGCAGGTATGTGAACATGTAATGAGTCGCCTTCAAATTTTACCTCAAATATAATGAATTTGGTTAATGTTTACTATTACTATGTGCAAACCACAGATTAATTAGAAGAAAAATATTGCAACAACTTTTCCTCAAACAAAAATTTGTGGACACAGGTTCTGAGCTCTCATAGATGTGTAACACAGAATCTACTAGAAAAACAGGGTTAGCAAGGACAGTAATGGGATATTAATAAAATGACCGATTTGTGTCCTTGGTTTTCCTGGACAGGAGAATAGAGAATGGAAAAACTGAACCATGAAATCAAAAAGGCATCTGTCTTCCAGGTTTCTCTCTGCCAATGTCTTGAGAAAAATGATTGAACTTTCCTGTTGGCTTTGTATGCAAATAGCTCCAGATGCAAAGTGAACCACATCTAAGTTATTTGCTTCAACATCAGCTGGCCCAACTTCCACTATTCCTTCTAAAGGGACAGCTTGTGACAGTTTACTTTGCCCTCTATATAAGCTATTTTGAAGGAGCTAATTTGGATTAAAGTATCAATGTGGATCACTTGTTTTTCCCTTTGATGGTCAATGCATTGTAATGTGGTCTGTGTAGTGCTACAAGGAATTTAGAAACATATTGAAAAGGACAATATTCAAGGTTTTGCCTCCCACCTCGCCTTCTAGACAATTCATACTTATACAGTAAAAAGTAAAAAGTGAACACTAATTTGCCTCTAAAACAGCACCACCCACACTGTACACAATGGCAACATGACAGCACTTTTCTGACTTAATATTCTTTTCATGCAACTGCTACCAAAGATTCAAAGCTAAAGTTACTGATGAAAGCATTTGCCAATATTAACAACATATTTCATGAAATACCCTGTCCTTTGATATGACAGCTTTCATATAGCATCACTGAAAATGGAAAAAGGTCCATAGCACATGGCACTTAGCATCTGATAAACAGTACATTTTCAAATATATAATTGAGTGAAAGAGTGAACAAATAAACAAACCAACCAAAGAATTAATTTAAATAAATTCCATGGGTTCTGAAACTTTGGGTCTGCTGCAATCCGAAAACATAATAAAAAACAAGCATGATGTCAAACTAAGATTAACAGTTCTTAGAACTTGCAAGACCAAGTAAAGACACAGTCCTTCTTTCAAAAGAGTGTAGGTAGAGAAATTGCATTGCAAGGTAAAAGTTGGAAACAGGGAAAAAATCAGAATCAGTCTACCTATCTATCTAAAGAGATAGACAGAAATACACAAGAGTACTTCAAAGAGTACATGGAAAAATAGAATTAAAAGACAATACAAACCTTTCCAAAAACTCTTTGAAGTACCCTTGTATATATATGCTTACATACTGATATACACAAACACACACACACATTTGCATATGTACACATATATATGTGGATCAGAAAATAGCCATTCATTTTGAAAAGTCTCTGCTCTTGGTTCCCTAAAAAGTTGACCATTACCAGACTTATAAACATTTATAAAAGATAGTTAATTGTTTGAGAATGATTTTAAAAAACAAGAGATTTCCCAGCCAAAAATTAAAAAACATCTTTTTCTGAAAAATACAGTGCTATGAGTAGCCAAGTCAAAAACTCTCTTATATGCTATGCAAAATCTGGAATGATTTTCCTTGGGAAATGTTTAATAAATAAGAAAAAAGGGGCGGGGCAAAAAACCTCGATACTCCTATTATTGCTTCGAGACCCATAATATATTGAACTACAATTTAGCCTAATCTCTACTGTTACCTGCTGGCATACAGTAGGATCAGGGAAGAGATGAGCGAAGACCAGCAAAATAGCTGTTCTTTCTTTACAGAATCTATGACTACTCTTGTTCATAATTACTTCCAGGTCATATGTCTGAATTGAGAATGATCAGGAAAGTTAATTGAGCCACAGAGCAAATAGCTTCTTAGCCATCTTTGAGTAATTACCTAAGATTTCCAAGATTAATATATTTTTGAAGAAAAGTTTAGGTTTGCCTTCTTCTAACTTATGATTGAAAGACTATTTAGTTACTCCCAAAGAATTAAAAATAATCAAAAAGAGTTAAATGAAAGTAAATCTGCTCTACTAATCATCAAGAAACAATTACTAAGCATTGTTAATTAACAAGGCATAATGCTATGCGAGGCACTTAGGATTCAAAAGGATTAAAAAACAGTCTGCCCTCCAAAGCTTAGACTGAAATACACATAGGAGGGATCTTCAAACAGTTCATGGAAAAAGGGAATTAAAAGATAAAAGTAAGAAACATTAAACTTTGTTTCTCAACATAATCTCAATCAAGTTCAAGACACTTTTATGAGTGATGATCCCAGCCATTAAGTCCATCACTAAAGAACTGAAGGTCCTGGGAATTTAACCAGGTCAATTCAGTCTTTTTTTACATCAGTAACTGAAGAAAAATGGGTGCCCTTTAAAGATTTTTTAAGATAAGGAAACAAAAAGAAGTCAGAAGGAGCCAAATCAGCACTGTACGGTGCATGCCTAATGATTTCCCATTGAAACTCTTGCAAAATTGCCTTTGTTTGGTGAGAGGAATGAGCAGGAGCATTGTTGTGGTAGAGGAAGACTCTCTGTTGAAGCTTTCCCAAATGTTTTTCTGATATTAAAAAATACAAATTAGACACCCATATTCATGGCAGCATTATTTACAATAGCCAAAGGTGGAAGCAACACAAATGCCTATCAACAGACAAATGGATAAATAAAATGTGGTCTATACACACAATGAAATATTATTCAGACTTAAAAAGGAAGGAAATTCTGGGCCGGCCCGGTGGCGCACTGCTACAGTGCGCCGCTTGGGAGCGCAGCGGTGCTCCCGCCGAGGGTTCGGATCCCACATACAGACCGGCTGCTCACTGGCTGAGCGAGGTGTGGGCGCAACACCAAGGGTTGCGATCCCGTTGCCGGTCCCAGTCCGGTACGGGCGCGACACTGAGGGTTGCGATCCGTTGCCAGTCACGAGAAAAGACAAAAAGGAAAAAAAATAAAAAGGAAGGAAATTCTGATACATGCTATGACATGGATGAAACGTGAGGCCATTATTTTCCAAGTAAAATAAGCTAGTCACAAAAAGACAAATACTGTATGATTCTATTTATATGAAAGATCTAGAATAGCCAAATGCACAGATACAGAAAGTAGAATGGTGGTTGCCAGGGAATGGAGGGAGGAGAAAATGGGAAGTTGCTGTTAACTGGGTACAGAGCTTCAGTCTTAAAAGATACAACGCTGAACCGTACACTTAAAAATGTTTAAGATGGTAAATTTTAATGTGCTTTACCAACATTTAAAAAAATTCAAATTAGCATAAGCTAAGCACCAAGCAAGTAGTGCACAAATAAAATAACAGTAGCTCAGAAGAGGGAGCCATTAATGAAATACATAAATTCAGTGAAAGCTCTATAAATTTTCTTAAAAGAAAAATAAGATTCGAGTATTAAGATAGAAGATGAGGGAAGGTATTACAAGCAGGAGCAATGACAAAGACATAAGAACAGACACTATATAGGAACACTATGTGTACCACTGCATGGCTCACAGGCTTCAGGCAGAATAGCCATGGAAGGCAATCTGGAGGATAAAGCTATGAAATAGGGAGAGATATGCTTGACAAAAAGTAATTCACCTAGTTTTCACTGAAACAAAGTAATAGTCTCCACATATTTACAAAGAATACTGACAACAGAAAAAGAAGAGATTGATAATTTCATATTCATTCATCTCTTATGTATATTCTCCAACTCCTATGGTAATGGAGGCGTAAAGACTAACCGTCAGTCCTGAAGCAGTCCTGACGCAGTACACACTAAGCCCACTATACTCTTCACTTAGAATACTTTATCCTAACCTCAAAAATGAAGATTTCTATTTTCCCCCAAATCTTTAGAAACTTAAACCTAAGTGTTTCTGAGTTACCTTCTTGGAGTTTAAGCTGTGGGAAAACTTGCTTAATCTTTTAAAAATATTTTCCATATAGAGTATAGACAGCTGGGGTGTAGGTAGAGAAACAGACAAAAGAGAAAGAAAATAGTCTTCTTAAACTGAAAAGAATCTGCCTTAGATCTCTTAAAGGTTCCTATCTTCTCTGGTCTTTAGTGTGAAAATGATTATACTGTTATGCTAGTAAGGAAGAAAAAAATTGCTTGAGTTGAGCTAACAGGTACCATGTTTCTAACTTCAGCCCTTAGCCAGGTTGCAATGAAGGAGGAAGAGAGGGAGGGAGGGGGGGGGGAGAGGGAGAGAGAGAGAGAGAGAGAATGCACACATTTGCATGAGAGATCTTTTATTCCAATTTCATTTGGCTTTGAGGACTTGACCTACAAATATATGGACATGTGCAGATTTGACATATAATGTTCACTCCTAGAGGCCAGGAATTAAATAATTACAAGTCTTTAGTACACTGCCACAATTTATTATAGAAAACCAGATTCTGTTGCTGCTCTCATAAAAAGTAAAACAATGCGATTTAGCTTCAACTTCCAGTCTACTTCTGAAACCATTTTCTCAAAAGCCACTTATGACCATCTGTGAGTTTTTCTTCAGCCTCCAATCCCATAGACGTTTCTACAGCCTTTGACACCAGCAACTATAGCTTCTTTGAAATTTTCTACTCCTTGATTTCTTTGTTGCACATTAGCCCACTTTCCCCTTACCTGTCAGACTTCTGTCTCTTTTTACCTCTTCCTGTTCCCTAACAAAGAACATCCAAATTAATCTACTCAACCCTATTCTCCCTACATACTCTTTTCCCAGTGATCTCCTACAACATTCACTGTCATTATCAATGGGAAGACTCCCAAACCAAGAACTCCAGCCATGACCTTTGCTCCTGAGTTCTAGGTACCTTAAACACACATGTTTAAAATAAATTCATTAATGTCCCCTGCTGTCCCAAACCAACTCTTAAATTCTTTATTTCTGTTCATGGTAACACCATTCTTTCAAAACTAAGGCTTGAAACCTTTTTGAAATCAATTTTGACTCCTCCTTTATTTACTCTTAAACCCAGCCAGTCAGATAACACTGTCGATACTTTTTTCAACAAACTGAGTTACTGAAAAAGAACTGCAATAGAATCTGAAACTCTAGATTTCATCCCTAAACATACTTATCTGTATCAAACTACAAAACTTTTTTTTTTTTGGGGGGGGGGGGGGCAGCTGACTGGTATGGGGATCCGAACCCTTAACCTTGG
>NW_007728913.1:85688-112960 GCF_000696425.1 Galeopterus variegatus
GCAGTGCATTTGAAATTCATTCAAGTTGTTGCATGTATCAGTAACTAGTTCCTTTTTATTTATTTTATTTATTTTTATTTTGGGGGGGCAGCTGACTGGTATGGGGATCCGAACCCTTAACCTTGGTGCTATAACACCACACCCTGAGTAAAGCAGCCAGCCATACAAAACTTTTTTAAAGCATTATTTTGTCATCCATATAATGGGAAGAGTACAGTTGCCCCACCTACCTTAAAATAAGCATATATGTGACAGCACACTAAAAGCCTAAGCCATTATATAAATATTATTTATTATCCCAACTCTTCCTACCAATTTCCATTGCCATCCTAATCAATTCATTCATTCGGTCACTAATTCATTCATTCGTTTTTTCCTTACTCGTTCTACAGATATTTACTGAGGGCCAACTATAAGCTAGACACTATGCTCAGCATTTAAGATACACAAACAGGATGAAGTGCTTAACACCATAAAACTTACAGTTTAACATGAAAGTCAAGTAATAGGTACATGTAGATATGGGATGGTTCACTGGGAAGGTATCCCAAAAAAGGAAATACTAAAGTTAAAAAATAACACACAAAAAAATAGTAGTTGATATGGTAAGGGAATGAAAGAGAGTGGCAGTGGGAAACAATTTCCAGCAAAGGAAACAACATATATAAATCCTTCAAACAAGAATGAACATCCTAACTATGCCATTCCCTCTCTCTCATTCGTGCTTTTGTTCCATTTATTTTTCTCCTTTTGAAATCTTTCCCCGTTCTCCCATATCTGCCTGATGAAATCGTATGCATCCTTCAAAGTCCAGATCAACAATACACATATAAGCCCAGCTTTAAGTACACTACTTGACTCATACCAGGCATGAAATAAGCATTTTCTAAATGAATGGATGATGAAATCAGCATTATTCCCAAGTGATTCATCTGTTTCATACTGTTAATATGCATATGCCTGCCCATTTAAGTGAAGGACTAGACAATGTATTATACAACTCTATATCCCAATAGTGCCTAATGCATAATGAGCACTCAATAAATATCTGTAGCTTAAGTAACTCTAATAATCTAGGACTATGCAGAACTATTGAAGAAAGACACTTTCATCTTCTATTCCTGACTTTCCAACAATTTGACAGAAAAGTCTAGAAAGCTCAAAATATTCTTCAGACATGAATTATATTAATATGCAACCTAAGGTCTTCCAACAAATATCTCTCAATAACAGAATTCATTTTTGTATTTAATTTCTTAGACAGCTTAATTTTTTAATTTTCAATACTTTTAAATGATTTTATTACCAAAAACACATCTAAGTTTAAATACTGGCGCAGATAATAAATTATTCTTAGAATATAAAAAGGGAGTCTTTAACTAATGAACTGCACAACCTAAAAAAGTTATTTGGCACCTCATCTTCCTAAAACTAAGATAAATTAGAAAATGTAAATTGTACTTTAATTTCATTAAATGTTTATGATATTGTTTTTAGAATCAGGCCTCAAGCCACCATTGTGGAATTTGTTATACAATTCATAATTTGTTATTAAAAAAAAAAGCTGGAGTAAAGAGTAAATCTGGGTCATTCTATTTTCAGATTAGAGAAGGCCAAGTGAAAAGGTAAGAAATAGGCTTTCAAAGAAAAAGGAAAAATGTTAAATGTTAAAAAAATTCCAAGTTACTGTATGCCAATACCTGTAGGAAAGGCAGCCCAAGGAATAGCGGGAGATGTTGTTTGGTTTTCCCCATTTCCATCATCAAAAATCTCTGCAGCCTACAGAACAAAGGCAAGATTATTTCAGAAGATCTGAAAGGTTTAAATGCTATCAAGCATCCCAGTTCTACAAGCATGTTTTCTGTAATATACCACACACTTTCAAACTCTCTTGTAATACCCAATTGCTTTTCGGTCTTCATTGCCACCATTCCTACTGCTTGTCACCACTGCCAGTAGCCATGCCCTATTATCTTAAAGTAAAAATTTTCTTTGTTTTTTCAAATAAATCTCCTGTGGATGAAATTTTTATTTACACATCCTCAATGATATTTTCAGTTGTGACCTTTATCTCTAAGTATTCTAACCTGACTCACCACAATATTTAACCAGCTATGAAAGAAAAATATTTTTTTTTCTTTAAAAATCTAGAGAACAAATCTTTGGGGGATTTTTTGTTTTTGTTTTTGGTTTTTTGTTTGTTTTTGATGGCTGGCTGGTACAGGGATCTGAATCCTTACTCTGGCGTCATCAGCACCATGCTCTACCTAGTGAGCAAACCAACCAGCTCTAGAGACTAAATATTTTTAATTACCACAAGACCTCACTAGAGACTAACCTAAAGAAATAGAATTCATCTATCTTCCTGAATAATCTACCAAGTGGACTCAGTAGCATTCAACATTTAGAGAATTCCTAAAGTTGACATTTTCAACTAACAAGCCCTCCTACTTTCGGACAATTACTGAATATTGAGTTTGTGGGTTAAGAGCGCAGTTTTCTGTCTCTTAGGTGTCCAGGTCACAAAAAAATTATTACTGAAAATTAGAGCCAGAATTTCTATTTGGATTGTACATTGAGTTGTTAACCAAGGAGAAGAAAAATGGGGCTCTCTGCCACAGGAACTAAACGACAGAGAACAGCTATAAAAAATGAATATATTTTATATAACCATATTTCTACAGCAAGATGTGGAAAGAAAGAAATATAATAAACACAATTACATTGTAATGTTGGTTAACAATGAACCTATGTAATATTGAAAAGAATAGATTTATTGAATATAATGTTGAAGTGTAATTATTACACTAAGAACACTACCCACCATTTTTTTCCTGATATAGTACATAAAGTATGGTTTAAATAAAGGAGACTACGCTAGATTTCAAATAACTGACAGCTTCCAAACAATAAACTAAGTCAGATACTATCAGAAACATATTTTCCTCAAAATGGAAGAAATTTTAGCAAAATTTTAAATGTTACATTTTGATAACATAAATAAGATTCAATCACCCAACAAAACCCAAAATATTAAACAAAATGCAGAAAACATACAAATATGCTAAACAAAAAGCAGTTTTAGATGAAACATAGAAAAAAGGTATGTCCATATTCCATATTAACAGATTAAGATCAACAAAAGAGAAAATGATCCTAACATTAAAAAAAAAACTCATACCATTCTTTCACGAAATTCAGAATACTGAACATACTTAATACCTTATTTCTCCTATTAATGTCATTAATTACACCCTCTAACTTTTATAATTCCCTTTTTACCAAATCCAAACTAGGTGAAATTCTTACTTTAAAAAAAAAATTCAGAGTTCATTTGATGGTAGTTCTAGGACTTGAGTTCAGGCATCCTGACTCCTAATCCAGAGATTTTCCTGCAAGACTATACTGGTTCCATAAAAATAACTGGGTTATAAAATATTTCAATAAAATGAATACACATCAAAAAGGATTAAGGAAAAAACAGTTTTTCTTCAGCTAACAATTTCCATTTACAAAGTATCCAACCCAAACTTGACAGAATAATATAACAACACGAGCAGACTAATTAGCTTTATAAACCACCAAAAGCCTATTACAGGTGTAATCATGCAAATATGTGACAGGTTTTTAATATTCATCCCTCATCTTACGAGTATTTCCTAATAGATATGTATCCCAGCAAAATCATCTGCTGACAATTTTTAAATCTTTCCCTTAGTGCTTCCACTAGTGGCACTTTATCTCAATTTGAACTATTCCAATGGGTAAGACAAATGTTCAATAGCAATATATCAGTTTTAACTTTTAGAGGAGATATTTTTAATTTTCCTTGATATTTTTGTTTATTCCAGAGTTACATTCAAAATGACCAAGAAAAGATCATGAATGCCAATTAAAACTACACATTTTCAAAATAGTTTACTCCATTATAATCCCACAATGTTAAAACAAACTAATATAAATAATAGTACATACCTCAAAACCACCAAAATCATCATCATCCATTCTTCAAGTGATACCTGAAAAATATCAAAAGACACTGAAACAAGCCCCCACACAGTCATTTATGTCAAAATACTTATCCAACTTAAGTGTATATACATTTTAATTTGTAAATTAAAACTATTTCACTTGGGTTTAAGAAACTTTTTTTTAACTACATGTGCATGCATTTTTTAATGCAAAAAGAATCAGTAATTGGCTTTTACTTTCTGGCAAAATTAGCAATTTCTGTGACTTTTTCAGCAACCATGTATTTGGCCATTTTATGTTGAGACGCCAGGAGTGGAAAAATATTCTTTTACATTTTAATTTGCTTTTCCCAAATTGGCGCTCAGGCTCAATTCAATAATGCTTCCTGCTTTTTGCATCTATTCCTCAGTTGTCTGGCAACATCAGCACAAACTCCAGCTAAGAACAGGACTGTGGTGAATTTTTGGAAATCTGTCCCCCACCACAAAGGTTCTTCCCTCGGTTTCATGGACGAGGCTGATTTAGATTTTCAAAATTAATCAGCATTTTTGAGTTGTGGCCACAACTTCTGGAGCATTTTGATATGTGTATTTTTAGCTGAAACTGCTTTGCACTTTTGGAAAAATGTGGAGCAAGTTACTAGGCTGATCAAGATAAATCAAGTCATATATTCTTGGGAGACTAGGAATGAGAAAAACATAAGTGAATATCCAGAATTCCTCTCTTCTTTACCCTTAAAGTATGTGAGAGATAATGCAGTATGAAAATATATGTTTTATTTTGTCCTAAATGTATATCATAAAAATAGAAGGAGGCGGCATCAGCTCTATCTAATAAATCAGGAAAGAACTAAAAAACCTGAAAAGGTAAAGTAAGTAATAGGTAGTATACATTATAATAAAAAATAAATTCTTGCATAGACTGTTTCTCAATCTATGATTTGGAACCAATTATTGTGAATCAGTAGCTGTGATACTCTGGTCAATAATAACTGGTTTCCTTTTCTATTTTTCAAAAGTGAACATACCCAAATATTAATTATAGTTTCCTTGACCAAGTAACACAAGATAGACTTGATTACAGGAAAACAATCCTCTCCCAATTCTCAAAAAAAAGATATAAAAATTAAACCATAATCCTAAAGCATTGTCTAAGGTCGTCTGCTTTAAGTAGTCATCTATGGCCATGCTCTGTCTTCTCACTAAAATTAATACAAATGTCTTCAAAAAGAAAGCTCAAAAAATTATCAAAGAAAAATAAACAGTAAGAAACATTAATCTCAATAATTGTTTGTTGTGATCGGCAAAGCAAATTTATTTTCACAGAAACTCAGTATGTAATGGCACTAAGAAGAATGCAAGTATGTGCAGACAGAAATATATTACAAAAAGGAAAGGCATTAAAATAAGGAGAATATAACAGTATTGTCCACATTGCCCTCAACTTAATCTGATAGAAAAAATTTTAAAGATGTAATTCTCCAAAAATTAAAGTTAAGCAAGTCATCCACATACAGCATTTAAAAAATATAAACCAGACTTTCAGAAACTTTTGATGATGGTTAGTTTGAAATGGAATTCACATTAATTCTGTGTTGCAAGTGAACAGAAATCTGTATACAATTACATTTTTCATGAAGAAGTTATGAAAGAAGAGTGATATGGACACTGAGAATTAACCAAGTAAAACTATGAACACCAAGTTTGTCTTTCCACACATAACCCACGAATCTCAAGAGACAATTAAAAAATATTTTTAGCATCTACAAACACCGTACTCAAATAGCATGGTTTCAAAAGAGTGGAATTTTTAGAGTAATGCTTCTGTGTGTTTCACATCCCAATAAATTATATGTAAGGTGCCAGAATATTTGAAAACAAAAACAAATACTCATGCCTAACAACCATTTCAGCTTGTTCGTCTATGGTAATGAACCAAATACCATCAGTTTCCTAAGTACTGATTTAGCTCTACAAAAGAACATATTAGTGACCACTGATATTTTCCATCCCCAGCAACTTCTACATATTAAAATGCAGATGATCGTCTTCCTCTTCTTTTTTTTCAAAGAAATATTAATTAAAAACAAATGTATCCTGAGTTTCTTCAAATGCAGTACTAGAGAAATAAATATAACTTTTAAAGCAATAACCTTTATCCAAATAATTTAGATTTCAAACCCTGCAAATGTTTACTTCTGAACATCTTAAAGAGTAGGAGGAAGGAAAAGTAACAGTGCTGATTTGTAAAAATCAATTCCACAAAATACAGAAATTAAAAACTAGTTTTTAAAAAGAAATATTACATGTATGGGCTTTATAGACTTAGATACTCTAATATATTAAAACATTATTTTACCTAAAGTGCATTCCTATAACTTTTTAGAATATTTCTGGCACTTAACATTATAGCCCAGTAAACTACAAACATTATAAAAAGGGACCAACATCAAATATATCTGTCACCTAAGTTACAGAATCATAAGCCTAGCAAAAAAAATTGACAAACCATGCAATTCACTCTTTCGTGTCATGGCTGGAAGACAGATGTATATACTCTGTTATGATTAGGGATCTACATGAAAGTTTTCATTATATCTAGGTTTAACAATTCTCAGACTTCTTTATATATAAATTTAATTTCTTGTTGCTTTATTGTATTAATCCCCTTATTTTGCTATCTTCAGCATTTACTATATTGCTGACATTCTAAAAATATTTGACAAGAAAAACATACAAGAGAGCAAAACATATACACAACACACAATGTAACACAATTTTATTGAGCAACTCTGTAGAAGACATCAGTCAAGGTTCTCAAGAAGTTGCAAAATGTTGTCAAAGGAGGGATAGATTGTACAAAAAACATGTGAATACAAATAATGAGATATAAAAGAGCCTTCAGAGGGAAAAAAAATTTCCAAGGTGATAGTAAAGAATTTTATAAGGTGATATATCTAGTTGGGGCATCATGAAATGCTTCAGGTAGAAGGAAACATTTGAGATAGATTTCTGTCGGGTTACAGCAATAGCTATGCTAATTGTATTGTTAAAGCAATTCATAACTGAAGCCAAAACTTCAGTTATTTTAGTTATACTAAGTTTCCATTCGTATTTTCAAGGCTAGGGCTCAGACCCTTCAAACTAATTGTACAGACTGGGTCACCAGACCTCTCACATGCCAGGCTGGGTCACAGATCCCTCACACACAGGTCCACACTAGGTAATTGGGAAAGATCCCAGGAGCCACTGGCAGATGACACGAGCTCAGTCTTCAGCAGTAGCAGTAGCCATCCCCCCTCCCCCAGGGCACCCTGAGGGCAGAGGGCACGATGGCTCAGAGCCATTCTTCCTTTCTACTTAAGTCCATAACCCAGGACACCTGTGTGTCCACGCACATCTACATCAGACAATAACCAAGGAACACCTGGGCACACCTGCATATTTACATCAAATGCTCGGCAAGATTCTGAACATCTGAGAAGCCCTAACCATTTTCCTTCACTTTCCCTACAATTTCTATCAACCTAACAGAATTTTAAATGTCACATTAAGAACATGCATTTTATTTGAGTTTTTACCCAAAAGTCTTCCTCTAAGAAAGCAAAGATTTGTTTTCATTGTTTGCTTCTGCACAAAACTGAGATCAGAGAGAATGTGAAATCAGAAAACTGCAAGAAATCTGAAAATAAATACAAGAAGATGACTCAAACTACCAGTGGAGAAAATGAAGATCAATCATGTTTACATCATAGAATCCACAAAAGGCTCAGTAATGGGCAGCACCAAAAGTTGGGTAAAGGTGAGAATCAAAATAGGAGTCACAGGTATATCCCAAGACCCCTCCTAGAATGCACACAACTGGGCAATTTACAGTTCCTCACCATAACAGAAGACTGGGGGTTTATTCCCTGAATAAGGTAAAGCAGAGGGTTTCTGGACCCAAGGATACTAACACAGGTGGATTAAGTCATAGTTATATTACTATATGTTGAGACCAGTAACCCCAGTCCTCTCCTACCACTCAGCAATCAAAATGTCAAAAGGTGAGCTTAAACCTCTAGTCAGAAGATCAGCAGTTCTCTGGTGAATCTAATCAACCCATGAAAAGGACCTCATTAGACGTTCCACAAAGAAACAGCTCACTCAGGGAATACTATTTGACAAATTCCACTCACATACACAGAATTTCCAATTAGCTCCTAATTTCAGTAAAAGGTAGAATAGTATAAAGGTTTAAAAAATGGACGACGGAGTCACGCTGCCCAGATTCAAATTTCAGCTCTGCCACTTACTGTGTTACGTTGGGCACATGTGTGGCTACAGCAATAGCTACGCTAAAAAAAGTGTCTGTTTGGGATTATTGTCGGACTCCTGCCAATGTAGCCAACTGTATTGCTAAGTGACTATTCATAACTAAAGCCAAAATGTTTCATTATTTTAGTTACACTAAGTTTTCCATTTGTACTGTCTGGGCTGGGCTAGGGGTTAGGGCCCACAGACCCTTCAAACCCGCTGTACAGGCTGGGTCATAGACCCCCCACACGCAGGTCCACGCTCTAGAGGGAAAGATCCTGGGAGCTGCTGGCAGATGACAGGAGCTCATTCCTCAGCTTCCGCGCATTGTCAGCAGTGGCAGGTTATGGCAGATCCGGCAGCAGGGCGGCGGCAGCCTATCCCTGGCAGGGGCAGGGGTGACCGGTGGATCACAGCCACTCGTCCTTTATACGTAAGTCCGATAACCCAGGACACCTGGGCGCACATACGCAATTACATTAGACAATTACCAAGGAACACCTGGGCGCATGTGCATATTTACATCAAATGCTCCACAAGACGCTGAACCCCAAGGGACCCTGACCATTTATCTTCACTTTCCCTACAGCACATTACTTAAACACTTTGTGCCTCATCTTCCTCATCTGTCAAACAGGGATAATAATAATAGTAACTAACTCCTAAGGTCATTATGAGGATTAAATATGTTAAAAGAGATGAAGCACTTAGAACAGTATCTGACATATTCTAAGCATTATATAAATTCTCCTTTTTTTTATTCTTTTACATTCCTTTCTAAAGGAGATTTTTGCAACTTTATTTTCTACCCTGAAGTTTTTCATTTATGCAATCATAATTTTTATTTCCAAGACCTCACTCTTGTTCACCCCTCCCTTACTCTGCACCCCATCCCTCAGAACATTAAAGCACACTGTGCTTACTTCATGGATGTATTATCTTGTCATTAACTCTCTGAAGATATTACTCATAGTGTTTTTCTGTTTTTGTTTTTTAAGATTTTCTCTCTTGGGTAGTCTCCATTTCTTCGATCTTTTTCTCTTGTTTAGTTTACTCTGTTTTTTATGTTAGATGTTTTCTTCATATCTTTGGGTGTCATTGGTAGTTTGTTTATGTGTAAGAGGCACTAATAACAAAAGTAGCACAGATTTAGATCGTCATTTGTTTATCTAAGGGTAGGGTAAATATTGGACATAGACCTATTCTACCTCCCCTTGCACACCAGGCTTTCCCCTACCCACTGGGAAACTACCCCTGGCCGAGGTAGTTAGGCAAGGCACATCTCCTTTAAGACAAACATCCCCTTTAAGACAGATGGAAGACTGAAGGGAGGAGGGACCCTAAGTAAATTAGCACACTGGTGTTAAAATACTCTAGTGCCAGGAGAGTAGCTAGTAGATTAGCCTATCTACTCAACTGGATCTCCTGCGAACTCTGAGTTGGGTGAGGGTCTATGCATACTCATGAAAATGATTTACACCTCTACTTTGATCTGTTCACTATATATAACTGTTGTATGTACCCCATGGCAGGGCAGACTTCCAGCTGTCAGGCCACCATCAGCAACTCCCATATGTCCAATAAGCTGATGTTTCTATTGAACTGGGTGAGTTCGTTGGAATAGGCAAACACTACATGACTGCCCTTTCAGATTTGAGGCTCCTGGAATATACTAAGTTTTTATAAGTAATTTGGGGGTAATGTAGGTACCATTTGTCAATCTTATTTTACTCCCCAGCACCTTGAACTCAGCAGTTTCTATCACATAGTAAGGGCTCAAAGAATATTTTTGAATTAATGCTTTTGGAATAAATGACTATATGAAAGCAACTGAGTTGTCAATAGTTCCCACATGACTTCCTTTTCCATCAAATTTTTACAAGAAAAATACATCTGAGCTTGGGAAATAAAGGAATAAGTTGCTAGCACCAAAACAGCTCTACCCATATTAAGGCATGAGCCTGAAGGCCTGTATCTTAAAAGAAATTATATTGGTATGTTCTGTTCTCTTCAAGTATCCAATTATTTGGGGGACTAATGATAATTTTGAAACTTCCTATGAGGCTGAATCAAAGAACTACCACTTTACTACAAATTCTACCACCAATGAACCTTTGCCAATGGCAAAATATTATCACAAGTCTAAAAAATAGCTGAGGTATAAATTCATTACCTGAAAATTATTCTATTCACAAATGATCATACAGAAAAACATTCCAACCATTAATAATTCTGACTAAAATTTTCATCTGTTACCAATTAAGTTTTTTGTCTTTACCAACCTTCGTTCAGAAAATTAACATGTCTCAGGAGATAACAACAAAAATCAAAATTACAAGGCACTTAACTCACCAAACCCTCATTTACTTTCCACCCTCTTTGGTTAATTCTTCGACATCCTCCAACTCCTTACTAGCAGCCTTTCCCCAGGTTGACAGCTCTCTGATCCTATCTCATTATCCTCTCCTTCAAAGTGTGCATTCACCCTCATAATCTTAATGGTCTGCACAAATTTTCCAAAACTAACCACTTCTCAAGGGCTAGTCATATATTCCCAACCAAATAAGAAGCATTTTTATGTGGCTATCCCTCTGTCAACTCAAAATTCTCACTGTATGAACTGTACCCTATCTGGCAAAATCTCATCCCTTGATGAACGTTATGGGGAAGATATATTACTTCCTCTCCTCACATTTTAAAAGAGGACACAGGTCGTCTCTTGATAGAAGGAAACAAGATTAAAAAATACTATGGCCCCTTTCTCTACCCTCTTTATCCTCTCCAAGGGATAAACAGTAAGAATAACGGTGAGAGGAGGACATCCACAGGGGTCTCTGTTAGATGAGATTAATGTACAGAGTTTGGTGTGCTTTGCAAGCTCTTCGAGTTCCTCACTAACTTGTTACCCATAAACAATATATTCTTCTTCTAGTCTAGCTCACATGGAGAAACTCTAAGGAAAAACTTCATTCTCTTAGCATGAAGTCTTGTTTTTTAGCTACTCTGCCTATGACTGGATGGATAAATTTAATTTAGAAGAAAACTTGTAAGAGACCTCATTTCAGCCTTAGATCCAAGCCACACTTATTTACATTACAGTTTAAGAACAGAGCCACTAGTCTGATTCCTATGTGACTCTTCGTTCTATTTCTCAGTTGATTCAGAATCCAGAGTGATTGCAAGGCAACTGGTAACAGCTCCCCGACCCCCAAGAACCACCGACAATATCCAGTTACCTGTCTTCTGCTGAGAACTATAATAGAAGATAACTATAAAATTCAAGTTTCCCACCTTCACCTGGATTCACAGTACTGTCTACCACACAAACTATTTCTCTAGTTAATGCTCTTTCTCTCATTTTTCAAAGAAGCTATATCAGTGATTTCAAACTCTACTCAAACTTTCTATTCCTTTCTGTAATCAAGGCTAATAGACAAGCCTCATGCCAAACAGAGAAAACAGAAAGCAGTTTAAAAGAAGTACCTTAACTTCTTGCTACCAGAACCACACTTACCAGCACATGTACCCAACTATTCCATTTTATGCTGTTCACAAAGAAAAAGGAATCCCTCCACCTACTTAATTCTTCTATCTGTGCTCTCAGAAACCTGGATCTCTCAACTGTTTCCTCTTCAATATTCAACTTCACCCTCTTAGTTGGTGCCTTCCCACCAACCCTGAAACATGCTCTAGATCCTACATCTGTAAAAATGAAACAAAACAAAAACAAAAGCAAAACCTTCCTCAACTACACATTCTCCTCCAACAACAGTTCTCTCTTTTTCACAGCTCAACTTCATAGACCCTTTATTCTTATATACCATGCCTGCAACCAATTGCCTCCTTCTCACTAAATGCAAAAAGACGTTTTCAATTCCTTATCTTATTTAAACACTAACAGCATTTGACCAGTCTTTCCTTCTCAAAATGCTCTCACCCTGTGGTTTACAAGACAATCATACTCGTTCCTTCGTTCTATTTTTCTGACTACTTCTTAGTCTCTCTTGCAGGTTCTTCTAACTACCCTTTACACATCGGTGTTCCTAAGGGCTCCAACCTAGCATTTTTTTTCTTTTCACTTCAAATACAATCCCTGGGCTACCTAGTTCACTCCTTTGGGTTCATAAACAAGCATAAGCTAAGGTATCTCTAATTTAGATATGACTCCTGAACCCCAAACACATATACCCAAGAGGCAATTGAATAGTTTCTCCTTCAAACTAATAGACACCTCGAATTCAATACAACCAAAACTGAACTCAAGATCTCCCCCACAACCTCAAATTTAGTCTTCATCCAGAATTCCTTAGCCCAGTGGTTGTGTATATCACACAATTGGTCAAGACAAAAACCTGGTATCATCTTCACCTCCTTCTCTCTCACTCTCACTCTAAACATAAAATCAGTCACCAAATCCTATCTCCTAAATACCTCTAGAATCCATCTACTCCTCTCAATCCCTAATACCTCCACCCTAGTTGAAGCCACCATAATCTTTCATCTGGTTTATAGCATCAGCCTCCAAAACAGTTCTCTGCTTCCAATTTTGCTTCTTTCTAGTCTATTTTCCACTCTGTTACCCAGGTGATCCTGCTAAATACTCCCCATATTTGAAACCTTTTAATGGCCCCTCATCATGTCATGGATGAAGTTAAAATTCTTAACATGAACTAGTGGACCTTGGTAACCTAGTAGCTGCTACCACCTTCATCTGTAGCACATCCATATCCTACAATCATATAGTAATTTGTATTCCAATCACATGACTGGTCAAATCACCACATCTCTGGACCACAGTGTCCTCATATGTAAAATAAACAGGCTAACTAGATGACTTCTAAAATGGCGTGGTATAAGATTCTCCGAATATATTATTGTATTACTAAAATTAAGTTCATTTCTTCTTCACAAAGTACTTTTATCCTGAATCCATTATTTACAGTCAATAGTATTATCCTTTAAGTCAGGATGTGAAACCCAGGTGTCACCTTTTACTCTTCACTTTACACTTTATACCATAGCAGGTGAGTCATTCAAGCCTATACTCTTTCTGCACTCATCCCTTTCTTTCTCTTCCAATGACCATCCTTGTGATAGAAAGATTTCTATCATTATTTCTTGAAAATTACCAGAATTTACTTCTTGACATTCTGCTTGCCAATCCATTCATCACAGTGGATAAATATTTCTAAAACAATCATGTTTTAGACTCTAAAATTATCGTGTCAATCTCAACTCCAAATCTTTCAAAACAAAAATGCCTATAGGATATGAGCTTTGGAACCTCACATGTAAGCAAAATAAGCATGAAGACAAACTTGTGAATTGCTTGACACTAATCATTAAAAGTAAAAATATGTCCTGTAAAAAGTCTACAAGTATATCACAACACCAAGGCACAAGAAAGCATGAATAAACAATAGAGAAAAGCACTACATAACAATCACTATAAAATGAAAGTTGACAACATAAAACTGAAGACCCTGACAGAAACTTAAATATAACTCTTCCGTAGGCTTACCTGGACCCAAAATCTTTAATATATTTTTAATCATTCTCTTACTTTCAAATGAATGAAGTTTCATCTCCTCTTTATCTACTACCAAAAAGAATATTATTTTTAATTAAACTAATTTTAAAAGGTAATCTGTAGTACATAAATTTGAGGACCAGATTTTTTCATATATTACATTGGTAAGATGATTATTGTAACTATCATTTATTATGTTAACCGCTATAATGTATCACAGTTTATTCAGCCACTTTCCTGTCAATACACAATTAGGTAGTTTACAAGATTGTGTTATTGAGAACAGAATTACTGTAAACATTTTTCAAAACATCAACTTTTGTATATACACAGAATTTCTCTTGGGTATATGCCTATGAGTAAAATCACTGAGTTGTAAAATCTATGTTTAGCTTCACAGGATGATGAAATTTTCCAAAACAGTACAAATTTTACTTATGGAAGCAATGTGTAAAGATCCTGTAAATCCTTATCCTTCCCAGCTACTTGGTTTTATTTTGCTTGTTTGTTTTGGCAGCTGGTTGGTACAGGGATCTAAACCCTTGACCTTGCTATTATAACACCACACCCTAAACAACTGAGCTAACAGGCCAACCCCCAACACTTGGTTTTAAATGGTATCTCATTGTGTACTTAGATTTCCCTACCAATAATAAAGTTGAAATTTCTTTATATAATTATTAATGATACATGGTTCCTTTTTTGTAAAAAGCCTAGTCATATATTTAGTTTTCTATTTTATCTGTGCTTTTTGAATTGATTTGCATGAATTTAAAATATTCTTTATGTTAACCACTTGTTAGCCATGTATACTGCAAACATTTTCTGCTTTATAATCTGTTTTTCACCTTTCTTTAAGACAGCATTTGTCTAACAAAAACTCTTAATCTATTGTTTAATAATAAATTATCAGATTTTTATTTTTATTTTAAAAATCTTTTGCTATTCCTAGGTCTAAAAGATATACACTTCTGTTTTCTACGAAAAAAAAGTTAAAATTTTATTTTTGATATTTAAGTACTTAAACCACCTGCAGTTTAATATTTATATATGGTGGAAACAGAGATCCAATTTCTTTTTTTTTCCTGATATGAATCATTTTTCCCAATTTGATTTATTTGTGTAGTAACTCTTTTCCTCACTACTCTGATATGCTACTTTATCATATACCAAATTTATTTTGTTATAAACAGACCCATAAATGCATGGGTCGGTTTCTGGCTATAGAATTATTTCAGCAGAAATGACATCTTTATGATATTGAGAAATCACGTCCATAAACATTGTATATCTTATCACTAAGATACACCACAGTTAAGTCTTTTTTTAAAATGCCTATTAATAAAGTTTTATAATTTTCCCTAAAGAAGTCTTGCACATTTCCTGTTAGGTTTATTTCTAGAATCTAATGTTCTTTAATACTATTTTAATGTCTTCTTTTAAATTATACTTTATAGTTTGTTGCTGTTATATAACAATGCAATTGACAATCTTACATCCATTCACCTTTGGTAAACTCTTACTTCTAACAACTTATCTGTATGTTATTTTGATTGTATATGTAAATGATCATATTGCATCCAAATAATAACAGTTTTATTTCTTCCTTTACAATTCTTACACCTTTTATTCCTTTTTCTTGTCTTAATCCACTGGCTATGTCCTCCAAGGCAATGCTAAGTACATGAGGTAAAGTGGCAGCTTGTATTTACCAAATATGTTCTCAAAAATATCTCCCATCCCATCTATTCCTCTAAGAACATAACACTAATATTCCTCCCATTGAATGGTAGCGTCTCTATTCTCTCCCCTTGAACCTGGGTATATTGTTATTACTTCTACAGCCAATAAAGTATAGCAGATTTAACAATGTGTGACTTCCTGAGGTAGGTCATAAAAATGCAATGCACTTCTGAATTGTGTTCCTATATAACTTGCTCTTGGAACCCAGATGCCATGATGTGAGAAAGACCAAACCAGCCAACATAGAGAGAATACATGGGAAAGGCACATGTAAGTTTTCCAACTGACTGACTAATTGAGTTCCCAGCCAACAGCATCAAATCACCAGACACATGAATGAAGGTACTTCCAGACGATTCCAGTTCCTAGCCATCAAGACATCTTCAATGTTCAAATAATCCCAGCTGAGGCACTGAAAAAGGTGGAGCAGTAAAAAAGCTTGTTCTACACACTGTACAATTTCCTAACCCTCAGAATCCATAAGCATAATAAAATGGTTGTTTTACACCATTAAGTATGGGATGATTTGTATATAGCAATAATAACTAGAACAAGTGATAATAAACATGCCCTTAACATTCCTGATTTAAACTAAATCTAAAACAGCAAAATATAGATTCTTCTCAAGCTCACATGGAACATTCACAAAGATACCATATTCTGTAGCATAAAATATATCTTAACTAATTTAAAAAATATATAAATCCTATAAAGTATGTTTTCAAACCACTGTGGAAATAAACTAAAAATCAGTAATAGGATAGCCAGAAAATTTTAAAATATTTGCAGATTACTAAACACACTTTTAAATAACACATGGATTACTGAAGTCTCCATAGAAATTTAAAAGTATCTTAAACTCAATAAAATGAAAATTTGACTTGACAAAATTTGTGGAATGCAACAAAAGCAGTGCTTAGAGAGAAATTTCTAACATTGGATGCAATATATTTGAAAAGAAGATCTAAAATCAATAATCTAAGCCTCTCACTAAAAAAATGAAGAAAGCAGAGCAATGCAATGAAGAGCAAACATAAGTAATTAACAATACTGTAGAATTCAATAAAATTTTAAGATATTACAAAATCAATGAAACTCAAAGCTGCTTCTTTGAGAAGAACAATAAAATTGATAAATCTTTATCCAGGTTAACCAAGAAAAAAAAATACAATTTACTAACATAATGAAAGAGAAACCAGTACTACTGATCCCATGAATACTGAAAGGACCATAAAAGCATACCGTGAACAATTCTATGCCCACAGTCTCATAACGTAAATAAAATGTATCAACTCCTCAAAAGAAATAATCTCCCAAAGTTCACACAAGAAGAGCAGACAATCCAAATAAGGCCATATCTTGTAAAGAAACTGAATCAATATTAATAACATCACAAAAAAGCAAGTACTGGGCTTGGATGGTTTCATTGATAAAATTTACCAAATTCCTATTAATTAAAATGTATTTTAACCATATAATGCAACAGTTGTGCTGCCAGGTATTTACCTAGCTGAGATGAAAAGTTATGTTCACACAAAAACGTGCACAGGAATGTTTACAGCCTCTTTATCCATAATTACCCAAGTCAGAAGCAACAAATAGGTCTTTCAATATGTGAACTGATAGATAACATTTGGTTCATCTTTTCAGTAAAATATGACTGTGTATTTAAAGGAACGAACTATCAAATAATAAAAAGACACAAAGGAACCTTAAATATATACTTATTAGTGAAATGTTAGTCTGAAAAAGCTACATACTCTATGATTCCAATTATATGGCATTCTAGAAAAGGCAAAACTATAGATAACAGCAAAACTATCAAAAGTTAGTGTGGTTTCTGGATAAAGAGGACAGAGATAAACTAGTGAAACACAGGAGAGTTTTCACTGTAGTGAAACCATTCTTTATGAGACCGAAATGTTGAACATGACATCATGAATATTTCGAAACCCATAGATATATACAACACAAAGAGTGAATCTTCACTCTTTAGACTGACTTTAGATAGATAACAACATTGCATCGATATATGTTCATTAATTTTAGCAAGTGCAGCAAGGTAATGTAAGATGTTAATAATGGGGGGTACTGTGTGATGGGGGTGTCTCTGGGAAGTTGTGTATTATCTTCAGTTTTTATATCAATTCAAACTTTTTGTAGATAAAAAGTCTATTATTAGAAAAGTAATTCTCAAGCATCACAGTTTTAAAGAGTGTGTCAATTTCTACTAATGTTCAACACTTGGGCAATGTCTAGCCATTAGTTTAAAATGTTGTCTATTGTTAAATATGGACCAAACTTAACTTTTAATGCATCTTTAATTCTCTGGTTGTAACAAATACAGATTGACTAGGTAATTTAAAATTTTCACACAGCAAAAAAAAAAAAAAAAATACTAATAATAAAATAAAGGGAATCTTTTAATATTTCCCCAATTAGAAAGATGTCTGCTGACAATTGTTGGTTGGTCATTTTTTAAACACTACATAACAGGTTAAAGTAGTTCTTTTTTTTAATTTGCTAAACACTTATATCATAAATTTGCATTGATTATCAAATGCTTTTGGGGGGACTTTTTTTTTTGTTTTGCTTTTTTCCTATTGAAATTACTATATGGTGTTTCTCTTTATTTTCCTCGAATTTATTTTTTATTGAAGCACAATTGATTATATATATTTGTGGGATACAAAGTTGACTATCAACAGTTATGTACAATGTGTGATGGTCAAATCAGGATAGATAGCTTATTCACCATTACAATAAGTAATCATTCTCAATGCCTGTTAACCAATTTCTCATTAATTTATCAATAATTCCCCTCCCCGTTGCCCCTCATTCCCCCTCCCCCTTTCCACCTCTTATAACTACAGTTCTGTTCTCTCCTTCTAAAAGTTCAACATATTATTGTGATTGTTGTCTCTCTCTCCCTCTCTCTCTCTCTCCTTCCTTCTCTCACTCTCCCTCTCTCTCTCTCACTCACTCCCCACCTGCTGGTTAAGCATGGATTCCCTAAGGCTTTCCCCTTCCCATTGGCCCTTTCAGGTGTGCTGCCCTCTGTAAGTAATGCACTGCTTCTGTTATTTCACGTGTTTTGTTGAGCTGACTCCTCTGTGTCTCACCTGACCAACACACCTGAACCTCATTTCTTTCCTGGCCAGGGCTCTCCTGGAGAATAGCTATCTTGGTATGAATAAACTGAACATAGGCCAGATAAGAGCCACAGAATTTCAGCCACTATAAACAAGTTTCCTGGGTGAGGGACACCTAGTCTCAGGTCAGATAATGAGGCATTAAGTTGCCCACAAATGTCCACAAGATAAAGACGTATCCTGTGAAAGGCACACTGTAAACATCCACGACCAAATCCTCTGGAGCCCCATCAAGGTAGGACTAGAATTCATAGCCACTCTCCAGACAGAGACCTCAAGACCAAATCATAAGAAAAATATGACAACAAATTTAACCTTTTATGATAATAAAATGATCAAGTCCTAATATGCTTTTTATTTTACAGTTGGTTTTAGATAATATTAATAAAGCTAGCCAGTTTTGTTTTGGTTTTTTTAAATGCTTTGAGACTTTGTGTGGCCTGTTCTCTCTGCCTAGGATGCTATTCCCTCAGACAGCTAGCTGCCTGGCTAACTTTCTCATCACCACCAATTCTTGCTTCAAATATCACTTTCACTATAACTATCCAATTTTAAATGACAAAGCCCTCCCCTCAGCATTCTTGATGCCTCTTTCCCTGCTCTCTTTTCCACAGCACTCACCATTTGCTAACATATTACATTTACCTATTTATATTTAATTATTAAGTTTATTGTCTGTCTTCCCCCCCACTAAATATAAAACTTCACAAGGACAGGCACTTTTATCAGTTTGGTCACTAATGTATCTCCTGTACTTAGAATTGCCTGGCATAGAATTGGTATTCAATGTATTCTTCTTAAATGAATGAATGAAAGATCCTCAACCCTGATTATCAGGGAAATACAAATTTTAAAACAATAAGATGCTACTTCATACCCACTGAACTCCAAAAAATTAAAATGTAGATAACAATGCTGGTATAGCTGCACCTCTTATAAACAGGGGGCAGTTAAGTTGGTGGTACAAGCACTTTGAAAAGCAACTAGGCACTATCGTGTGACGGTGAATACTCGCATACCTTAAGAAGAAATTCCACTTCCAGTTACATGCCCTAGAGAAACTACCATGGCAAAACGGTTTGCAATAGTAAATACCATAAATAACCCAAATGCCAGTCAAGAAGAACTCCACTAGGTAGATACTCAAGAGAAAGACTGGAGGACAGATTACCTGAGAGAGCATTTCTCATGGCATAGGAGTGAAGGAAATGATTAGCTACCCACATCCCAGAATCATTCCTCACACAATGCAAAAGCAAGCTGCCACTTGTGGGAAAGGCAGAAAACCCTCCTGAACCCTCTGAACCCAGGGAAATATCAGTAGCCAATAGAGAGAACACTGATTCTACACAAACAGTTTCAGAAAAAAGAAAAGAAAAGAAAAGAAAATACTACTCAACTTACTAAAATTTATTTTATAGCCGAGCATATAGTTTTATCTTGCTGAAAGTTCCATGTATGTGTAAGAATACACATTCTTTCCATATGTACATGGAAAGATTATTGGTTACCGTATTCTACAAATATCATCAAAGTTAAGTTGGTTCAAACTGTACTTCAATTTATCTCCCTATTATATTTTGCCTACTTCTTACATATATTGAGGAGAGTTAACCTCTTCAATTACCATTACAAATTTGTCATTTTCTCTCTACATACTGTCACTTTTTCCTTCCTGTATTCTTAAGCTCTGTTATTAGGTATATACTATTTAGATTATATCTTCTTTAACTGACACTTCAAACATTATGAAATGTTCTTTTTTATCTCTGGTACAACTATTTGTCATGAAGTTTAGATTGTTTATATTAATAACCATACTCCAGCTTTCTTATGGCTCGCATTTTTAAAGTATATCTTTTTCCATCCTTTCCCTTTTTACCTACAAGTGCATCTCTAGTAAACAGCATATAGATTTGGATCTTGCTTTTTTAAATACATTCTGACAGTCTGCCTTTGAATTGGTGTGTTTATTCAATTTGCATTTACTATAATTTTTAATATAAATTTTAAAGAAAACTACCTGGCTACTTATATTTTGTCTGTCCTATATACCCTTTGTTTTTCCTCTCTCCTACCTTCTTTGGGATTAACACATTATTTTCAGTATACCATTTTATCTCCTCTCTTGATATTTTAGCAATACCTCTTTATATTTTTTAAGTAGTTGCTAAGTATGTATCCTCACTTATCACATTTTATCATGTATTATACCACTTTATGTATAAAACAAGAAACATTAACAGTATGCTTCCATTACTTACATCCATCTTTTGTACTATTGTAAAAACTTTACTTCTGCATATGTAAAACTCCACAGTATTATTTTTAGTTGAAAGTCAATTCTCATAAAAAACAATTAACAAACAAGGAAAAAAAAAATCTAGTCAACATTCCCACGACTTTACTCACGCTCTTCATTCCTCCACAGAGTGTTAGGGCAAACATTTAAGGAAAACCCTCCACAGATTTCTGAATCTGTTTCTCTGCAACTTCCTCTCCAGTACCCCGCCTGCAAATTCCAATTGCCTCAGGAGCCACAAATTCCAATCTCTGTTTCCTTAACCCACCAAAAGTACTGCTCCCTTAGTTGGCCTCTACTTTGTCATGCTCCTAGGAAGAAGGCTAGGGAGAATATGAAGTTGACCTCATGTATATTCAAGAATCACAGCCCTGCACTGCCTGTTTTTGAAAGCCTGCAAACACTTGTTGCTTCATACATTTTTTCCACTACTGTAGTTGTTTATAGTGAAAAGGCATAACCAAAATGTGTTCTTCCATTATGGCCAAATCCAGAAAGTCCTTTGGTTTACTTCCTTATTTTCACTGTTCAGTCTGTTTTCCTACTAAAGTTAAATTATGACAGCAATATGTATGTGTTTGCATATGTATGCACAGGTGTATGTATACATAAAAAGGTATTTCAAAAAGTTCATGGAAAGTTTCCTGTTACATTTTACTTCTATTTTTCTATGAACTTTTTGAAGTACCCTCACATACATATACAGACACACACACATATATATATGCACATATAGAGAAAGAGACAGGGAGGAGAGAGACAGAGAATGATTTTTTAAATGGTAAAATGTTAACTGAAAAATCTAGGTGAAGAGTACACAGGAATCATATGGACTATTTTTATAACTTTTTCGTATGTCTGAAATTGTTTCAGAAAATAAAAGGAAATACAATGATATACCAAAGACAAGTTACAGACTTAAAAAATACTTACAAACTACATATCTCACAAAGGACTCATACCCATATAAAGAATTCTCGAACTCAGCAGTTTAAAAAAAAACACATACATAGACATTTCACCAAAGAGGATATACAAAATGGACAGCAATTAAGCAAATAAAAAGATGTTTAACATCACTAGTCTTGAGAGAAATGCAAATTAAGACCACAATGATATATCACTACACACCTATAAGAACAGCTAAAATAAACAGTGACAATTCCAAATGCTGACAAAGGTATGGACAAACTGGATCTAGAAACTGGATCTTTCAAACACTGTTGGTGGAAAGGTAAAATGGTACAGCTACTCTAGGAAATAGTCTGTCAGTTTCTTTAAAGATTAAATATATATTTACATAAGCCAAGCAATTGTAATCCTTGGCATATATCCCAAAGAAATGAAAGCCTATGTACATACAAAAATCTGATAGTTCACAGTTTTGTTTTTAACAGCCAAAAACTGAAAACAACAAAAATTTCCTAAAATAAGTGAATGGCTGAACAAATTGTGCCACATCCATACCATTGTAATATTCATCATCTATTAAAAAAAACAAACCCCAACTATTGATACATACAACCATTTGGATGAATCTCAAGAACATTACGCTGAGTAAAGAAAAGCCAATCTCATGGGCATAAAGCATTGTTTTATTGTAGTCTTAATTTGCATTTCCTTGATTACTAATAAAGTTTGTTATCTTTTCTTATGCTTATTGGCCATTTGTGTCTCTTCTGTTAAACGAATGTTCATGGCCTCTGCCCATTTTTACATTTGCTCCATCCCCTTCCCAATTTGTAGGAATTCCTTATATTTCTGGATAGGAATCCTTTTCTGGTTTTATCTGTTTTAAATATCTCGTCGATGTATCTAGCTTGTCTTTTCATTTTCTTTATGGTGTCTTTTGACAAAGTTCTCAGTGTTAGTGTAGTCTAATTCTTCAGTCTTTATTTTTATAGTTATTGCTTTTTGAAAAAAAAGAGAAAAAGCCAATCTCAAAAGGTCACACATACTGTGTGATTCACTGATATAACATTCTCAAAATAAAAGTACAGAGAGTTGCTAGGGGTTAGGGACAGTGGGGAGGAAGGGGTTAGTACTGACTATAAAGGGGTAGTTACAAGGGAGATCTTTGTGGTGATGGAATAGTTCTGTATCTTGATTGCAGTACTGATTATACAAATCTACAAATGTGATAAAATAACATAGAACTATATACACACATTGTAACAATGTCAACTACCTGGTTTTGATACTGTATTATACTTATCTAACATATAACCATTTGGGAAACTGGGTGAAAAGTAAACAGGACTTCTCTGTACTATCTTTGAAATTTCCTGTAACTCTGTAAATATTTCAAAATGGAACTTTTCTTTTTAAATCCACGTATCTTCAAAAAACAAGTATATACCTTATTAAAATAAAACTTAAATGTCTCTTAAAATGTTTTGACTTAAACACTGCATTTTACTTTGAATTGCTTTACAAATTTATCACCTATCTGCCTTAGTTCCATGACACATGAGTTTAATATATTTTAGAATCACCAACACCAATGACCTAACAGAAGAGGTGTACCAATTCTGCAGCACAAATATTACAATTTATCTCAGTCTTTTACAAATGATGAGTGACAAAAATTATGTAAATGGAAATACTGGTAATGAAAAACACATTATCACAAAAGAACTCCTTTCATAGGATATCAGCAAACTTTACAGAAGAGAAAGAAAAAAAAATCAGTGAATTTGAAAATAGATCAGCAGAAATTATACAAATTAAAACACACACAAATACACACACATTGATGAAGAAAAGAAAAAAAAGCATGCATCCATGAGCTCTAGGACACTATGAGCTGTAGGTCTCTTACGTGTAACTAAAATCACAAAAAGAAAAGGCAAAGATAATGGGATAAAGAAATACCTGAATGGATGACAGCTAAGAATTTCTCAAAATCAATTAAAGACAACAAACCACAAATCAAGGAAAAATCAGAAAACCCAACCAAGATAAAAACTAAGTGCAAAGAAACTCTGCTAAAACTTAACGTGAGGTAAAATACAATACAGACACCCAAAACAAACTCAGAAACTAGCAAACTTAGAAATTAGCAAACATCTCCAAAAACAGAAAGTGACATTAAAAACAATTTCTATCTATCCTCTAATACATAATAAACATCTCTGTTACTTATTCCTTATACCTTTTTTCAGATTCAAACAACTGAATAAGGTAGCCTAACTTAGCTCTTAAAAATTAGCCATCTAAATTTGTATCAATACTATGACTTAAAGCTTATGATATTAGGCTAATTATTTCCAGAGACTTAGTCCAAATTTTTCTAAGAAATATGGCACATAAAACCAAATATTTCTCACTAATAAATCATGAAAATACTGTAATTTTTGAATAAGATAGTGATACAAAATTCCAATCTAACTCCAAATTTAAACATTTTACAAATGAAATAAATATTCTGCAAATGCCTAAACCATAATTACAAAATTATTTCATCGCAAAGAAAATCCATTCCATAGAGTTACAGAGTTAGATATTAATTTTTTAACATGAGTATTTCTTCCAAATTTTGCTTTTTTGCTTTCTAATACTTGAGCAATAGTTTTCTTCAGATTTTGTCAAAACAAGATAAAAACAATTCATTATAATCCCACTATACTGTTTTCATTTTATCCTATTTCTTCCTGGTACTTAAATAAATACATACGTATTTAAATTGTACTTGCAACTGTAAATGCTTTTTTCATTTATTATATCATAAATGTAGTTCGAAACTATTAATAGCATTCACAATTGTACTCCTCATAATTGTATTATCTATGTCTGTATAAAATTCCATCGGAATGACAATTTAACCATTTTCCTTTTTTTTTTTTTTTCTTGGCAGCTGGCCAGAATGCACTTTCCTATTTTTAAACAGTTTATCCAACATATTCCCTATTATATACTAACACCACAATGACGTCTTCATGTATTAACTTTTTTCTTCTTTTACATTATTTCCTTAACATATACTCCCAAATACAGAATGATTAGCTCAGAGTATAAACACTACTTGATATAGTTTGCTGAACCATTTTCCAAAGAAACTATACTAACACCATCACATGCAATTTTTTAAAAATCTTGTAGCATAAATACATAAATGTTAATTTTAACTTTAAAGTATAAATATGATTATACCATCAAATTGTTGTTTTTAATGCAATCTTTCTTTTTCCTTTGTGGACATGATTTCCTACTTCACATACTCTCCCCATCTTCCCTTGCACCACATGACAGCTATACCCATTCACCCACCCACATGATGCAAGTTAATGACCTAATATGTATCTAGCCTGTATCTCTATTCTCATTTAATCATATACAAATATATATTCTCATATATATGTCTGAATACATAATGGTATTATCACTGCATTTTTTTAATATATCACACACATTTTTCATCATCCTATTTTTTTCTCACATAATAATACCCCATGGAAATCCCTCCTAGTCTACTGGTATATATCAACTTCATTCTTTTTAATGGCTACTAAGATTCCATTCTATGGATACATAATAAATACACATTTATTAAACAATTTCCCTACTGACAGACCTATACTGTGTTTCCAGGTTTTTTTGTCACTACAAACAAATGCTTGCACAGAAACCCTTACATGTGGAGGTATGTTTCTATGGGCTACATTCCAAAGAATAAGATTGCTAGGTCAACTGGTATATATATTTTTAATTTTATAGCTGTTGTCAGATCACAGTCCAAAAAGGCTCTACCAATCCACATTACTGTGAGCAAAGTATAAAAATAACTTTTTCTTCTAGGTTCCTGCCAGTAAAACATTATTGTTGGTCCTTTTCTCTCTCTCTCTCTTTTTTTTCTTTCCCCATGAAGAGTGGAGGCTGAAGGAGACAGTTTGATAAATATAAGGTTATATCACATTGTTACTTTAATTTACATTCTTCTATTAATGAGTTTGAACACCTTTTCATATGTTATTGGCCATCTGGATGTGCTTCTTCAAATCCTTTGCTCATTTTCCTATATTGCTGTTTCCTTTTTGTCAATATCTAAGCAGTCATTACATATAACAAATATCAACTCTGTCCTTCTACAGTGCAAATATTTTAACCAAACCCATTGTTTGTACGGTATATTTTTTCACTAAAAAGTTAAGTTCTAGAGGTATACAGTAGTGCTGGGCATCAATAATTAACAATAATCTATTGTGTCTTCCCAAATGGCTAGAAGACAGGAGCTCAAATGCTCTCATCACAAAGAAATAATAAATTTTTGCAATGCTGAACACGTTAATGACCCTGATTTGATCTTCACACATTATATACATGTATTGAAATATGACTCTGTACCCCATAAATATATACAATCAATGTGTCAATTAAAGAGAAAAAGTTAAGTTTCATTCAAATAAATCTTTCTTTCTCTATGGCTTGCAGATTTACAACAGTGGTTAAGAAGGTCCCCCTTACCCCAAGAATGCATATGTAATCTTCTATATTTTGTGCACACTTTCTATTAAGTCTTATAATGTAAAATTTATTTTTGTGTATTGTGTATTTGATTTCCCCAAAAATAAATAGCCAGGTGTGCCAGATTTATTTATTAAATAATCCATCTCCATCCGCTTGAATTGAATTTTCACATATTCTTATAAATATAGGGATCTATTTCGAGATCCTCCACTCTGTTTCCCTGACATTTTTAATTCAAAGCTTTTCAAGACTATTCATCCAATATTCTCTCTTGGCTACCATCATATCCTCAGCTCCTAGCACAGTGGCTGACATACTATAATTGCTCAATCATTATTTGCTGAATGAATGAACAAATCTTAGTAAACAAATGAAGTTTTTTTTATTTTTATTCACTTGATAGCAGCACCTCGTCTATTTTCTTCCTAACTATGTCTTGCTCCCACTTCTATTCCCCACATACAGCAGAATATAAATATTTAATAATTAAACAAATAATAATAAAGTTAGATTCTGGTTGAACCCTAGTAAGGAAGTTTTGTTTCCTAAATCCATTAACCTTGTTAAATCACTGGAATTCATATGGGTACTTTTTGTTAGGGTTAATAGAGTCTTGTTCCTACCATGCTACTATATAAGTATTACCCACAAATTATTTAAAATGCCAAGGTTGGGCCGGCCCGGCGGCGCACTGGAGAGTGCGCCGCTTGGGAACATGGCGGCGCTCCTGCCGAGGGTTCGGATCCCATGTGGAGACTGGTTCCTGCTCACTTGGCTGAGCGCGGTGCGGGCGCAACACCGAGGGTTGCGAT
>NW_007728913.1:113339-124402 GCF_000696425.1 Galeopterus variegatus
CCCCGGTACGGGCACGACACCAAGGGTTGCGATCCCGTTACCGGTCAGTAAAAAAGACAAAAAGGAAAAAAAAAAATGCCAAGGTTATCTGTTGATTAACAAAGTAAATACCCAAATATTATCAAATCAAATCAATTTGAGGTATGTGACCTAGTTCTGTGTTAAAACATTTGAACTAAATTCAATCTATTTTTAAGAAAATTGTATCTACATATAGGATCACGCCTACAAAGCATAAATTTAATATACTGTCAACATATAGTAGAACAAATACGGACTCTAAGATCATAAAAGTAACAATTAGACATCCACACAAAAACCTGCAGGACAATATTTACAGCACCTTTATGCATAATCATCAGAAACTAGGCCAAGAAGTGCTTCAATATGAAAAAGAATAAACAAACTGTGATATATCCACACAATGGAATACTTTTCAGCAATAAAAACGGGCTATCAAATCATCAAAAGACAAAGATGAATCTTAAACGCACAGTGCTAAGTGAAAGGAGCCAATCTGAAAAGGTTACATATGGTATGATTATAATTACTGAACTAAAAACTTTCTCATTCTAAAAAAGGCAAATTATAGAGATAGTAAACAGACCAATGGTTGCCAGGGGTTAAACATGGGGACAGTTGAATAGGTAAAGCATAGAGGATTTTTTTAAAGAGATAAAACTATTCTGTATGGTACTGTAATGGTAGATTCATGACACTATGCATTTATCAAAACACACAGAACTTTATAGCACAGAGTGAACTTCAATATGTGAAATTGTTTAAAAAATCATTCAGTTTGAGGGATCCCATAGATAGAATGCAGAATGTGACAAAAGAACTTATTGTACTACAAATATATGAAATAACCTCCGTGAGGTGGTTGAGGAAGGGAGTCAGAAGTTACGTAACTTTAGAAATGAATGTAGTGTAACATTAAAGTCAAAAGGAATTGTCCATAAGCACTATACTCTAATATTAATTCTGAAACAACTATACGTGTATACTGGAAATGAACAACTAAATAAATGGATGACAACAGTGGGAGCTACATTTCTTACTGTTGAAGAGGAGCTGTCAGATAAGCGAAGAGAGGAGGCTAGAATGATCCATGCCATAATGGATTAGAGTTAGAGACATCAATATAAAGTCATGTTTAGTTTGATATATATACAGAAGGTTACATATAGAAATATTTATAGACATGTATATACACAGGTTAGTATTCACACACATATTTCCTTCCTCTGTCAGCTGAGTCTAGAAGCAAAGACACCCCAAAAGCAGTGAGAATACCAGCACCCTGATCTTGGTCTATAATACCATTCTCCAATAAAAGAAACCAGAATTCCTTGGGAAAATGGCTGATTCTAGGACTTAGGCAGGAAATATACAAGATGAGCCTGGAGCACCTTATAGCTCTGCAAAATACACAAATACTAAAACACATACACACACCACAAAATGACGAGGGTATGTCAAAGGGAGACAACCAGAAGAGCTCACTTTGGTCAAAGCTGGAACAATCTGAGCAACAGTATAAACTAATATTGGATTATAATCCAATGTATAATACAAACATTCATGAGTTCAACCTTATATAAATAAATGATCAAATAAATAAATTTGAAAGAATAGACAAATCTCCCTTGTAAAAAAAAAAAATCCAAATAATTTATATGCCATCCTCAAGGAGATGAAGTATAAATCCCCATCCTTTAGAGTACAATATGGAAAGAGGGGAAGAGTAATAATTTTATAGCAGAGAAATCTATCAAGGACTATCTCAGCCAAATGATAAAGGTTCACATCAATAAGGGTAAACCATATTGACAATATGTACTCTTCATACAAGGGGTCTTCAAAAAGTTCATGGAAGGATACATATTATCTTTTAATAGCATTTGTCCACAAACTTTTTGAAGTATCCTCAGATAATGTGATGAAAATGGCACTTTACCTCTGTAATCTTCCTCCCAAAAACCCATAATTCCGGTATAATCTGAGAAAAACATCAGACAAATTCCAATTGAGGGACAATCTACAAAATACCTGACTAGTACTCAATCAAAACTGTTATGGTCATAAAAAAGTAAAGTTTAAGAAACTTTCACAGCCAGGAGAACCCTAAGGAAACATGACCACTAAATGTAATGTGGTTATCATGAATGGGATTCTGGAACAGAAAAGGACAACAGGTAAAAATTAAGGTTTTCTAAATAAAATATGGACTTCAGTTAATAATTATGTATGAATATCACTTCATGAATTACAACAAATGTATCGTATAAATGTAAGATGTTAATAATAGGGGAAATTGGGTATAGGGTATATGGGAACTCTATTTTGAAATTTTTATGTGAATATAAAACTATTCTAAAACAAAAGTTTATTTAAAAAACAATTATCATTTAATGAGTATTTAGTATATGCCATCTTCTTACACACACATCTCATTTCTCGAAGGTCGTTTCTGGATAAACATTATTGACCTGCTAAATTCATATTCATTCTTCAAGACTAAGGTTAGGAAGGCTGGTGGGAGTGAAGACCGATGTCCAGGCCAACTCCAAAACATAACATTTTACAAAATTTTCAGCCATCCCTCTTTATTCACACATCTGTCTTATGAACTACATCTAAAAGAAAGAAGCTGGAATATATGGCCACTAAAAACCCTCTCCATTATATCAACCTTAATAAACAAGATAGTAGTATATGGCAGATCTTTTTTAAAAAATACCATTTGAATTGATCAGAAGAAATAAGACCAAATGCAGCCTAACAATCAATCATGTCTTACACTACCATTACTTGCATGACTTTTTATAGTCTTTATTTGCTTTCCTCACCTTCTCCTTTAGCCAAAAGCAATCACAACTAACAGGGTTGACTTCTTTGAACTACTATAACATTTTTTCCCAATCACACAGTATTATGCCCTTCAAAATCTGTATTATAGCCTACCAATTTTCCCTAATAAACTATACAGCTCCCATGAGAATGGAGTCCATCTTTCAACCCTGTCTTTATATGTCCCATATAACCCAACACAGAGCTTTTCCAGTATCCAAAAACTCAAAAAATAGCTGACTTGTACTTTTGTATTGAACACTGAAAGTACTTAAAAGTGAAATGACCTAGATATACTAAAGGACTTAAAAAATAAATGAGTTGGGCTCTCTTATTCCAAATATTTTCATATTTTTCCTTTTCTCTATTAGAGCCTATGTAAGGGATTCAGAGAAATATGAAGAAATCTCGTCAGCAAAATAAAATAGCATGAAACACAGTAACAACTGATAAAGGCAAAAGGTTACATCATCAAAGAGCAAAATATAATAAGAGTGAATAAATCAGGGAGAGAGCTAAATAGACATCACTGGAACTGACCCACATTGGTCTTCTGAACCAGGCATACGACATTGAACGTTGAAAGCAAGATCAGAATACACCATGATGGGGCCGGCCCGGTGGCGCACTGGATAGTGCGCCGCTTGGGAGGCACGGCGGCGCTCCTGCCCGAGGGTTCGGATCCCACATACAGACCGGTTCCCGCTCACTGGCTGAGCGAGGAGCGGGAGCAACACCGAGGATTGCAATCCCATTGCCCGTCCCCGGTCCGGTACGGGGGCAACACTGAGGGTTGCGATCCGTTGCCAGACACGGAAAAAGACAAAAAAGACAAAAAAAAAAAGAATACACCATGATGTTGGTGATAAACTAAGAATACTGTACTGTACAATAAGGCCATCAGATACTGAAATAATTTATAAAAACTAGGAATTTTCTCCCATAAATAATTTTAAAATGCCAAGAAACTTTATTTTTGAGAACACAATGTGTAACTAGGCACTGTACTCTTAGTATAGACTAGGACAGCCATTCTCTCTGCACCCAGGAAGTCTACTTTGTAATGTACATCTAACAAAGAACAAGCAAACAATTTTGATGAATGATACAGAAAATAAAAAAGGCATTGATATAAGAAAAGAAATAAAGAACCGGGTGGTTCACCTGAGAGGCTGATAAAGATGCACTAACAGTAGGGAGAGTAGGGAAATTCATCTGTGAATAAGTGCAGGTCACAGAAAGAGACAAGCAGACTGCTTACATATAGGAATCCTTTCCTTTTCTATGATTAACTCTTTCAGTGATTATAGAAACATACATTCATACATATTAACTTCCTATGGGTGCTGTAACAAATTACCAAAAACATGATGCCTAAAAACAACAGAAATTCATTCTCTCACAATTCTGTATGCCAGAAGTCCAAACGAGGCTAAAATCAAAAAGTTATCAAGGCTGCCTTCCTGCAGAGGCTCTAAGGTAGAATCCATTCCTTGACTCTTCCAGCTTCTGGTGGCAGCCAGTATTCTTCGGTTTGTAGCCCCCATCACTTTAATCTCCAAGGCTAGTATCTTTAAGTCTCTTTCTTCTCTGTCTTCATATCAACTTCTCTTCTGTGTCTGTAGAATATTCCTCTGATTCTATGAGGACACTTGTGATAGCATTTAGGATCCACTCATATAATCTAAGTAATCTCACCATCTCAAGACCCTTAACTTAATCACATCTTGAAAACCCTTTTTCCAAATAAGGTAACATTTATAGGTCTTAGGGATTTGGACCTGATATCTTTGAAGGGTATGAGTCTGCCTATCACATCTTAATAAAAAAATATATATGTGTATATATATTTAACATAACTGGACGGGAGAGATTAACATAACTAGTAGTGAGAGACATATTTGAAGCATGAAAATCAAAGAAAATAATCCAATCACTTACAATATAATATGCGATATGCAAACAAAATTTTACTTATTTTCAATTTCCATTAATATATGATACCATAGTTGTATACACTTGTATCTACTCCTTTTCTATGAAAGGAGACTCTAAAAGCCATATCTACTATATTCAAGTGAAAGAGACTAAAAGGGGATATAAGAAAATGATTGGCTTCGTTAAGGGAAATGGAGTAGTGAACAATTTTTTTAATTTAATATATATTATTACTATAATATTACTTACATAAAAGTGAAAAATATTCTTAAGTATTAAAAAATACTTAACCTCACAAACATTATACATATTATACATCTATCTTATACATGAAAGTGTATTTCTTCAACAAACTTTTGAACAAACGAAAATAAGTCCTAATCTGTTTCCATAAATCAGACTTTCACATTTTAAGTGTTGCTAAATTGTGGCTTGCAATTATTTTGTATTTTACAGCTTTAAAAGATATCCTAGTGATTAAGAAAGGCTCTTATCTTTCACCCAGTGGCTAATTTGAAGGTAACAATGACCATGCATCACTCTATATGATCTGAGCTTTATATTAATATAATTTATAAACTTTTACATTTAGTGTTTTGGATATAGAGGTCTCAAAGTTTTTAACTTCATTTTTAGTAACAGATATTAAAATAACCTATTGGAATAAAATAACTCAAGCCAAGAAAATTGAATGGAAGAGAGAAAAGCACGTTACAACAATGACAAAAAGCATATTACAATAAAGCAATGACATATTATACAGGAACAGCACTATTCAGAATATCTATATTATATATAAAATAACATAAAATCAAATAGAAACACTCTTCCACAGAAAAGTGCCACTACATTCTAATACGTAATGTGAACGAAACTAATGATTATAAAAAATTTCTAATTTACCTATATGAATTCTGTAACAGAATAGAAGTGCCTAAGAAATTTAATGAGTCATTTCCAATAACCACATTTTACAAGTCTCTGGACATAAACAGTCTTTGCCAAAAAAGAAAAATCCCTTAAAATTATAGTGGAATTAATATCTGAAAGTAATTCCTCTTGGCAACATCAGGAAAACAGGTGCCAGTACCAAACAATAACAAGGACAGAAAGAGCATCTCCATTCTTGTTGTATTCAAAAAACAATTCAACACCATCATTAATTACATTCATTGATATAAATTAAATAAAAAAAAATAGATCAAACTTTGATCTATATATTCTCAGCATCTAACAAAGGATGACACAAACTTCAATAAATGTTAAATGATCTTAAGAAAAGTTACATTTACTTCCAACAGCAAAACACAGGAAAACCTAGTGAAATAAATTATTTATAATGACCATTTAAGGAATTCTTCAGTTTTTTCAATTATCATTCATTGGTCATCAAAAAAGTTCACAGTAAACTGTGCCACTAAACAAATGTTACTGAAAACATGTGACTGTCCTTTATGTCCTTTATCATTATAGACGATATAAGATAAATTTTAACAACTTACATACAAAAATATACTACATCCAGCTTAAGTACTAAAGAAGAAAAAAGTTACTTATAAACATCAATTTCATTTTAAAGTTCTGCCTTCTCAAACATGAAACTCAGACCTAGTCCACATAACAAAACCATTTCACACTGTAATCTAAAATGTCTGTTACCAGTATACCAAATGGGATTTGCAGCCAAACAAAAGATTAAAACTCAAATTCATCTATACACATGATCGAGCTTAGTTTTCCTTCCTGTCCTTTTTCCTTTTAAAAAAAAAAATGCTATGAGGCACTGTAACTCAAACCTAATGGTGGAACAGGAACTGGACTAATAATGAAGGAACTTTACAGTATTCCTTATTGTTATGAAGTTTCCACCAGCATTCTATCCTTCATCAGCTTTACTCTTTCCAAGTGTTGCATACCCATTTATAATTTGAATCAGTTAAAGGTAAACCTATGTGTTCTTCCATAGATTTCAATGTTGACATCCACCAGAAATATTCTTACGCTTTTTAAAATAAGAATGTCATTAATTATATACACCATTTAAACCCTTCACAGATTAAAAATGGCCACAAATTCTTTGGCATGCCTCCTATAGAGAAATTGAAGTCTAAATCTCCTCCCCTTGAATGTGGGTGGGCTTTGCAATTGCTCTGACCAGTAGTATGTGGCAGAAATATGCCATTTTCTAGGCCCAGTCCTTAAGAAACAAGCAGCTTCGTGTCTTGTAAACACTTGCTCGGGAGGAAACTATACTCCATATAAGAAATTTGACTATCCTGAGACCACCATGCTGTAAAGAAGCCCAAACTGGGCATATGGAGAGATCACATGAAGAGAGAAAGACCTAATCAACCTTGTAGTCTACCAGTTATTCCATCCTCAGTGCTAGACATGTGAATAAAGGGGCCTACAGATGTCTACACCCACCACTGGACTGCATGCAACAGCATAAGACCAGCAAAACCCTTCCAAAATCCCTGACTAACAAAGTCATAAGCAAAATAAATAGTTTTTTAAGCTATTAAGTTTTGGAGTAGTTTGTTACACAGCAACAGATAACTAAAACAAATTATTTTATGGCATGAACAAATTCCCTGTTTATGACAATATGAAAGAAAGCAGACTGCCAATTTGTAGCAGTAAGATACTAAAACTTTAAAAAACTTTCAAATTATCAGTTTACTATCTATACTAGAAGTTCTTTTCATTTTCTTCTGAGATAATCATGAGGTAAACCAATGCTCCCCAATACCTTTGCTTCTCGGTGTGAAAGAAAGGGTCATGGTTACTAGGATAAGACCCTGCACTTGTGCTCCAATAAGCTGAATTGTAGACTATCAAGAAACAGTTGTTTTGCTCTCAAATATTTTTATCTCAGTTGTATCTGTTAATATAATTACATAATTTGATTAAATTCTTTTTTTTAATCTAAAAGAAGTGGAAGTTTCCATGAAAAAGTTGAAAACTACATAACAACTTGACAAAGGACTAGTTACTTAAAAAAAAAGAAAACTGCTGCCTGGCAAGACTATTTATAAAAATTCAGTACAATCTTTACTGGGATTATTTTGCAACTGAGTCACTACACTTAAAAGAAAATTGAAACTAGAAATTGATGATATTTAAAGATGTGATTTAAGAAAATCCATGATGAATTATAATCCGGAGAGTTATGCTAATGGAAAAGATTTAGGTCCAATATCAAAAAACTGAACTATAAATATATATTATGTTTTAAGGTGTGTACATATCATTTTCATAGCTACCCACTCTGGTCAAAAATATTTTTATAAACTTAACAATTACAAGCCCCAATCAAAATGGATAAAGGAGCTTGTACTATAATTCCTTTTTGTAAAATGTCTTAAATTAACAAATAAGGATGATGTTTCAGTTTTACAAGATGAAGAATTCTGTGGATGAATGATGGGGATGGTGGCACAATGTGATTGTACGTAATGCCACTGAACTAAACGGACACGTTAAAATGGGTAAAGATGATCAATGTTATTCTATATGTATTTTACCACAATTTTTAAAAAAATAAAAATGATACCAAGAGTTAAGCCATATATACCTGATTTATGGCCCCAATTTATTAATCGTGACTTGTTTCCAAGGCTTTGTTAATTTAAACTGACAGAGGCCCATATCTATATATCCTCAGATATAACCAAGATCAAAACCAAATGTGAGAATAAAATCTAAATAAAAATAGTTTTTTTTTCCCTTCCAAACCTGAAAGATCTCTTCAGGGCAGTCAGGGTTTAATAATTAGGACAAAATTGAGTATTCTTACAAAATAAATAATGAAGATTAAAATTTCCAAATTAAACTGGACATTATGAATATTCAGTTGATGCCCCTAACAATTACCAAAAGAATACTTCCTATCTAGGTCACAGGAGTATACTGTAGGTACTGTCACTTTACATAGATTCTTCTTTGATACCTGTATTAAACAATAGTATTTACGGGAATTTTCTCACCCATGAACAAGAGGATATTCCCTAATATTTTTCATTACAATATTCAGACTTCACAATAATAATAATAAAATCAAAAACATTATGTTTGGCAAATTAAGCCAGTCACAAAGAATATAAATTGTAAAATTCAATTACATGCATTTCAAGAACAGGCAAAAGTAATCTATGTAATAGAAATCAGAAGAGTGGATGCCAGAGGGTGGGGTACGGTGGTGTAGAGAAAAGACTAACTGCAAGAGGAATGAGGGAACTTCCTGAGGTAATGGAAATATTTCATATCTTCATTGGAGAATTATATTTATCAGAACTCAACAAACTATACACCCTCAATCTGTACATATTATAATATATATAAAGTATATATTAATTTTTTAAATGGGGGGAGGGATTGAAGGGAAAAGAGAAAATAAGTCTAGAAATTAATTCACGTGACTTATCCCCTGAAACAAAATAATGGTATTTTTTAGCACCAGAGGTATTACACAGAGCACTTTATTGAAAGGTAAATTGCTATCTGGTAGCAGAACAGGACATGCTACCATTTCAGTTTAGTTATAATGGTTTCAAAGGTGAATAAGATATTACCACTCTTAATTATTTAAACTAAAATAACAAGATAACTGGAATGACTACAAAACTTAGCTTCCCTCAGTTTAGCCCTGCTTTTCCATCTGTTTAATTCCTCCCCTCTAATTCAAGTCAATCTAATTTAACTCAACAAACTCCTTATATTTACTCTATATAAATTACTACGTGAGAAGCTAAGTACAATAGAATAAAAAATGAATGTATAGTAAACCCTACCCTCAAGGCCTTTATAATTTAGTAGATGGCATTATACAAGTATATAATAGCCACAGGAAGACTTTGTGGTATCCACAATATTCAAATTGAAACTCTTTCTGGCCAGTTAGCTCAAGTGGTTAAAGCATGGTGCTAATAACAACAAGGTCCAGGGTTTGATCCCTGCACCAGCCAGCTGTCAAGAAACAAAAACAAAAATCAAATTGAAACCTTGTGCAATTCAGACCAGTAATTTGAAACAGGAAAAATTTTTTAAAGTAAAGTAAAAGAGCAGTAAGTGCCTCATACTCTAGGGCTAATACCCCACTCTTAGCTTTTCCTTACCAGGGCAGGAAAACTTCATAAATATCTCTGTGTTCTGTGTTTCCAAGAAATTTTCAAACATAAATACAAAGAATCTCCTGTAGTTTTTGTAAATAAAAGAAAAAAATCCATGGTCACAATTCTATGGGTGAGTGGGCAAAAGGATCAACCATATTTCTAATAAACAATATTCATTTTGATTCGAACCACTGAACATCAATGTACCTGGCAGTGTATGGAAAATCACAGATTTCAGACTTCTCTGGAGTGAATTTTCCTGCTTTTAAAAACTGAAACTCTAAAATTAGAATTATGAAATGACAGAAAATATCACAATCTGAATTCTACTTACAGAAAACCACATGGTTTTCAAAGCCAAGTTCCTAATTTACAGCTGGGAAAATCACCATTAAAGATAGCTGAGCCTGGATCAGATTCACTCAACATAAAACCAGATGTAGACTTCAAATTACATGTGACATCTCCAGCCACTCATATAAATAGGAATAATGCAGGCTAAGAGACAATAAATTCACCTAGACCTTTGTCAATTTGGCCACCCTAATAGTACTACAATGTTTCTTTCCTAAAATTCCCAAATAAATTAGGAGAGAAAAAACATACATATCTTTATTTAAGTACTGTTAAAAATCTAAAATCATTCACTTCAATTATTCTAGGGAAAGTACTTTAAAAAAATAAAGACATAGATCTTGAAATACACCTGTCATTCTAAAAATATGAAGAAAACCCACTAGAATTTTAAGATATCAAGTCTTGGCACACTATTGCAGAACTCTTCCCCAAACAACTTGTCACAAGAGAAAAGCAACAAACTGTAAAGATGTGCATAGATATTTTTTAGTTGTTTGCTTAATCTGCTATTGATTTCCCATCATAAGTTAAAAAACCAAATGTAGGGCCAGCCTGGTGGCGCACTGGATAGTGCGCCGCTTGGGAAGCGCGGCTGCGCTCCCGCCCGAGGGTTCGGATCCCACATACAGACCGGTTCCCGCTCACTGGCTGAGCGAGGCGCGGGAGCAACACCGAGGCTTCCGGTACGGGGGCAACACTGAGGGTTGCGATCCGTTGCCAGACACGGAAAAAGACAAAAAAGACAAAAAAAAAAAAAAAAAAAAAAAAAAAAAAAAAACAAATGTAAATCAACAGAAGTTA
>NW_007728913.1:124697-205837 GCF_000696425.1 Galeopterus variegatus
GGAAAAAAAAAAAAAAAAAAAAAAAAAAAAAAAAAAAAAAAAAAAAAAATGTAAATCAACAGAAGTTAATCTACAACTATAAAATCACTTTACATAATTTGGCCATAGAAGTTTGGAGCCTATGGAATGTCCATTTAAAAATTTACCTGGCACATACATGCTAAAATATTTTGCTTGACTTTTGAAGCCACACCAGACTCCAACCCACAAAGACAGGACTTCCAGTTTATTTCTCAGAACCCACATGTACAAAACTCAAAATTACAATTACAACATAGAAAAGTGTTGTTTAAATTCTGTAATAGTAAAGCAAAGAAATTCACAATAGAGCTCTCTTTTGTAAGACTTTTGAGAGCCTCTAGTATACTATTCTAGCCATAATACACAACATTTCAAAATCTAAGTTAAGTACTCAAACACACAAGGCTCTCCTTGGTACTCTACTGTTAGAGTTCTTGCTTTACAATAGAATCAAACCTAACTGAACACTAAATTAAATAAGTGATGGCAATGATTTCTTACAAAGAACATGATATCAAATATTATAATTATCGCACAGTTTAGTAACAGTACACCTCATATTCATTTCTTCACAGATTAGCTTCATACTTCCTTATAGGCATCTATTCTTGTAGTTACCAGGTAACTTCAAGAAATAAGACTGTCATGCAACTTTATATATTGCTGACATGCTGCAACCGCACCATTTCAGAAACATCAAAATTTAATACTCAGTTTTGCCCCTAATAGTGAATACCACTATGAGTTAATATTATGTCCACTCACTGCTATACAGAATTCAAACCATGCAGCCCTCACCACCATATCATATCAAACTTTTTAATACTATCAAAAGCTAATAAGCAAAATTACGCCCGCCAAAACATGTTTACCCAGAATATTTGGAGGATGAAGCATTATGGGTTACCAAAGGTTTCTCATTTCTTAAGCTAGCATGTTTCAGACTTCTTTCATTCCCAACCAATAGACTTCTGAAATGTGCTTAACACATATCTGGTGCTCAAATACTGATAAAATGCTGAATGCACAGACTATCTCTTTATGTCTCCAGAGAACAGACAAAATGAAAGCTAAAAGTAGGCAGCTTTCAAATCTGTATAAAATAACTTTCTAAAATACAGACCTGTCCAAAAATTATTACTACCTCTCCCACTATAAATTTTTCACACTTGACAAGTTCCCGTAGAAGCCTGATGACCATTAGCAAAGGATACTGAGATAAGATTTCAGCATTTGCAAGGTAATCTATGTAATAAATGTTAACTGAATGAATATTAAGTGCTAGGGATATAATAATGAAATAAGTTTAGTCCTTATCTCCTTAGAGATCACAATTTAATTGAAAGACAGACTTGCAAACATATATATATATATATATATATATATATATATATATATATATATGTACCCTCTTCTTCAATAAGGAAACTTAGGCTAGAGAGAGATTAAGTAATTTGCCTAATATCACAGTTAATTTAGTGGCAGAGACAGAACTCATTGAAGGATTCTGAGAAGAGAGTGAGATAAGGAGTATTTTGAGTAGGTGACATGTATTTTCAAGGAAGACTATGAGGCAATGTGGATAATGGTATGGAAGTGGAATTGGCTAGTTTTAGGGAAATCAATGCGACAGTCAAATAAAATAATTCACATAAAAGGTAATGAAGAAGTCAGTATACAAACCCACATGTACAAAACTCAAGTATATGAGAGTATGAAAACTAAAGTATTCCACTGGCTTCTAGCTTGACCAAGTAGGTAGGAAAAGTAAGTGCGGGCGAAAGGAGGCATAAAAAGAAGGACATGAGGTATAAAATAATTAGCTTGAGCTTAGGCAATATTGGAGTGGAAAACACCACAAATAAACTATGTTTTTTATTTTCTCACCAAGCAATAATCAACACAGAAGACAAACTTCTGACTTCTGTGACCAAGTATGTGGGGATTTCTCCCCACTGGCAAGCAAGCCAGCACTTCTTCAGTGGACACCAGCTGTGTGTCCTCTGCTTCAATTTCGACACTATCTACTTGGATAGTGTCAGATCCCACAGTGGGGCTCGGTCCCACAGTGGGGCTCAGTCCCTCAAGACTGCCCCTGGTCCCCCACTTCTGATGCCAAGGGCAAGCTCCAAGTTGTTTCACCTGCGCTTCTGACCAACTGGCAATAAATTCGGGTTCCCACAACCCCCTCCTTGGGTTCAACTGATTTACTGAAAGGCCCCCAGAACTCAGGGGAACACTTACTTACGTTTACCAACTTATTATAAAGAATATTACAAAGAATACAGATGAAGAGATGCACAGAGTGAGGTAGAGGAAAAGGGGCAAGGAACTTCCATGTCCTGCCCAAAGGCGCCATTCTCCAGGAACCTCCACGTGTTCAGCAATTTGGAAGCTCTCCAAACCCTGTGCTCTTGGATTTTTATGGAAGCTTCGTTACGTAGGCATGATTAAAGCATGGACAACCATGTAGAAAAGTGACTGGACATAAAGGGACAAAATCTAACACTAACTGGGCAGGAAAATCCAGCAAGGCCTGTTTGTTCAGATTCTTCTTGGTCTCTCTGTGCAGCATTCCTTCCTCCTAGGCATGGAGCAGGAACTCTTCTCAAATGGGAGCTTATGACCTACAATCAGATAAGGTAGATCAGAGAATTTTTAATGGCCAGTTCCAAGACAGACTAGTGGGGGAAGATTAGAATAAGCCAGAAACCACAGATGAAAAACAAATGTATATATCATAATATCACAGACAACATGAACACATTGAATTTGAGGTTTGAATAAAATAAAGACCAAAGGATAGGAAGTTGACTACAAAGAAGTGTGGTTCAAAAGAGTGGTGGAAATAATAGCTAGAATAAACAAATTTAGAATTCATCAAAAAACATCAGCAATTGAAAAACTATGGCCAGCTGACCAAAAAAAAATTAGGTCAAGCAAAGTAGAAAACAAATATCGAAGAGGGTAGGGCTGGTCGGTTTGCTCAGTTGCTTAGAGGGTGGTGTTATAACACCAAGGTCAAGGGTTCAGATCTCCATACCGACCAGCCACCAAAAAAAAAAAAAAAAACAAGCATATATACTTATATAAATGATTAAATAAATAAATAAATGAGGGCAAATAGACACATTTTCCATGCAGAAGCACTCCCAATAACTTATGTAGCTACTTTACCCTCAAGGAGGTAAAAAAGAATTCACCACTCCTTAAGTGTGGTTTTCACATATTGAATTCCTTCCAAAGAGTACAGTGTTGTATGGTAAGTACAACACAGAATACAAAAAGAAGAATAACTTTCCAGTACAGAAGCCTGATAAAACCACCTCAGCCAAATGATCAAAGTCAATATCAACAATGATAAGTCATGTTGACAGCATGTACCCTTGATATGACATAATAAAAATGGCACTTTATCTATTTGCTCCTCCTCCCAAAAACCCAGAACTCCAGTCTATCCATAAGAAAAAAATTAGATCTATCCCAGTGAGGAACAATCTACAAAATGCCTAATCTATACTTCTCAAACTGTCAAGGTCATCAAAAACCAGTAAAGTTTAAAAAACTGTCACAGCCAAGAGCAGTTTAAGGAAACATGACCGTGTAATATGGTATCCTAGATGAAAGTCTGGAACAGAAAAAGGACATTAGGAAAACAAACTAAGGACTTAGTTAATAATTATGTATAAATATCGGTTTATTCATTTTAACAAATGTACCATACTATAATGTAAGATATTAATAATAGGAGAAACTTGATGTGGGATTTATGAGAACTCTCAGTATTATCTTCACAATTTTCTGTAAATATAAAACTGTTCTGGATAATAAAGTTTACTTTTTAAAAAGTAGGTCAAGAATAAAACCATAGAAAACCAGTAATACTCAAAGGATACATAGAGGAAAATATGTCAGCAAAAGAAATTTAAAATAAATGACCAGAAATGAGAGATAGAATGATGCCTTAGAACTACAAGGAAAAAGTGTACAAGGATAGAAACAGGTCTAAGGTAATAAAAGTCAAAGAAGATAAGGAATGAATAGAACCCAATGAATTTAGGAGGTCATTGGTAAAAGAAATGAGCAGTTCAGTGGAACTGCAAGGATGAAAGGTAAATCACACTGTGGTTTATGATGGCTTGTAAGCCATGATTTTATAACTCTACCAGTTGCAAATCTCTTAAAAGATTCTCCTAGTCTCAAATCTATTGTCTTCCCTCTTCCTTGAATTCTCATCCATTTAGCTGCCAAAACCTCTTACTGAATCTTCTCTCACAGTGTAAAATATTAGGAGATGCATCAGATAGAATATTTCCTCTGGAAGTACCATAAAATTCCAAAATCTGGCTCAACCAGTAAGAAAATGTATAATCAATATCTCATATAACAAGAAGTCCAGAGGTAGAGCAGGCTCTAAGCATTCCAAGTAAGAGCTCCAGAAATTCTGAGTATTTTCAAACCAGAACCCTATTACATTTTACACTTTAAATTCTTATTTTGTTGGGAATAGGATAGTAAGAGACTCCAAGGTAACAGAAAGAGCACTGGAGCTGGAGTCAGGGCACTGGGTTCTAGTCTTAACTCTTCCTCTTAGTGTTACTGCAAATGGTCACCTAATCTATCTAGGGTTCAGTTTCCTCTTTTGTTAAATTAGCAAGTTAGGAGAGATGATCTCTCAAGTCTTATTTCTGGTTAATTCTTATTTAGAAATAATATTCACTTGTCAACCAGAAGATTTATGCAGACTATTTAAAGTTGCAATTCTGGGCTAGCCAAATTCTAAAGATCCCTTCCAAGACTATGGGCTGATGACACATGAAGCCTTTTCCTACAAAACTTCACTTTAACGAAAACTTTCAATGTGGCCAGAAATGTAAATAGCATGATGTTAAAACTTCTGAAATAACTCAAGAATTTAATTCAATTTTCAATTTTTCTTTAAATCCAAACTCATTATTAAAAGGTTGCAGTGTACCTACAGATGCAAACCCTCACTGTTGGACAGGGGAACGGAAAAAGACAGAAATTTAACCACTTTGAAATTCAATTAAAGACAAGATTTGTAACCACCAAGCCCAAATGAGGAAGAAGATGAAAATCAAAGCACAATCAAAAAGCTGAAATTCAAGTTACAATCAGTAATGGAAGTTTCTATATGGAATGAGAAAGGGGGAAAAACACCCCCCTTCCAAAACCAGTATATAAGCCTGGAAGAAATTAAACCTAAAGGTCTCATGAGTTTCTCTTAAAGACTGATTTGTACAAAATGGGTAAAAATCATTTTCAAAAACAGGTTGTTTACAGAGAAAAACAGGAGAGTAAACCATTACCATGTCTTTTGGAAACCTCAGTTTAATAGGTTTTGGCAAAGCAGACACAAAATCATATGGGATGACTCTGGATAAAACCCCATGACTTTAGCCAGTTGCATTATGACCTGGAGTTGGTTCTTCTCAAAATTATTAATAATGAAAAATACTTACACAGGATACACATGACTGCCAGGAAAAAAAAAAATTGCCCTCCTTTGAAATGGTTTTTAAAATAACAAACCACCCACAGAAACCACATGGGCACAAAATGAACAATCTGGTCACTGATTTGTGAAGCATTTAAATACTCCCCAAGTGAGAGAATGCTTTAGGCTCTCTTTCTGAAACAAGCAGACAATCCATGAAAATACCTGATATGCAGCTACCAAAAAAACAGTGCAAACATACTGCCAATGGCCTGAGTTTCAAATGAAATAATTTTCTGCAAGAAGAACCTTAAAACTTTAAGAGACGACTTCTTTTAGAAGACATTTCTTTCCCTCACAGTAAGAATCTAGATAAAGTTTAAAAACTGGCTCTGAAAATAAAATAAAATAAATCCCACTCAAATTTTAAACTCTCCTGAAATTGTCAATTTAAATACCAAAACTTCCTGCAATCACTAGCTTCATTATTAGTATTATACAATTTATCAAATTATATAATAATACCCGAGTGAAATGCTATACCAAATACACCATTTTTAGGTGAGTTTCAAAAGAGTAAGAAATAAATATAGAGGAAGGAATATTGTTCAGGAGAAAGGCAAAAGAAGGCAGGAAATGGGGGCAGGCAGTTGCACTGGGACACTAGAAACTAGTCCAGGCTCACTGAACAAGTAAAGAGGCCCAGAAAAAGAAAGTCAAATGAAACCAAAACCAAACATAGTCTAGCATGTAGTACTGCCTAGGATAAAATGTAAAGAATTCATTTACCTATAGAAATATCAGACAGGTACTAGATACAAGGGTACTTCAAAAAGTTAGAGGGAAGGCGTACTATCTTTTAATTCTATTATTCCATGAACTTTTTGAAGTACCCCCATATATTAACAGAACATAGAAAGTTTACCTTGACCCTCAGCTTCACAAAAAGTCCACCCACAACTTTGAGTGAGAAAAAGGATTTTTTTTTTAATGATGACTATATTATTTGTCCCTACAAGAGATAAGAACACAATAAAAACCCAGCAACAGGCAAGAGCTACAAGTACATGTATCTGCACATATACTCTTCACCACATTTCAATTTCCTGATACAATGCCATAAAAATGAAGTTAATCCCCTCTAATTTGGCTCAGTGTGAGGTGATGACTTCCCCCTTATATAGGCTGGCAAAGCTCAACTTGTCAGAGTCTGCATAACCTTAAAGAACACATATCATTCCAGAAGAAACAGAGGTAAAACGGACAAACAGATGAATTTCAAAAAGAAACAATTTAAAATTGTACATCTCTATGGTCCTCTCATCCTTTAAAGATAATGTTACTGGTGGTATTTGTTACCACACACATGAATCCAAAAATGACCAAAGCATTAAGAACCATCCAAGTACAATTTAACTATCTTAGAAACCACAGTTCCAACAATGAAAACGATAATAATGCCAAGGATGGAAAGCCCTGGAATTGTCACCTAGTCAGAAAGAATACAGATCTGAAGACCAGATTAGACTCATTTCAGAAAATGAAGAGGAAAGCCCCATAACTATACTGAGGATATCTAATTAGCCAAGCAGCATAAAGTTTGTACATAAAAATTCTTCATGTCATGGTAAGATAACTATGTGTTTTCTAAATAGCTCCTGAGTGCAATAATCTATTATGGATACAGAAATGAAAAATGGTTTTTCAAGGCTTACTAAGGAAAGGAAGTGAATGTCTAAAATACAGAAAATTACCAAAATTTGCATATCCCTAGCATGTAAATTTTAAACAAAGATTTAATGACAGGTTGAGGGACAAGATTTACATTATATAAAGTAGAGTAAAAGATGAATAGAGTAAATGAAAAATTAAAACACATATTTCCTACATATCACCAATAGCTTACTTGCAACATTTTCACCACCATCCATTCCCAGAGTATCCATTATCTTCTGAATAAAATATATGAAATAGTGGTTTTCAAATATTTGACAACAGTACGGAATTGTAATTCCTGAAAGAAAGGAAACAAACAAGGAAAGCAGTATAATTGCCCAGCTTACAAACTGGAGTCAGTTCCCAGGCCAGAGCATATGGTGGGGGAACCCAAGCAAAGCTGGCCTCTCACTGAGTTGAGGGGACAGAGTCAAGGGTTTACAAGTCAGCTAAAATGTGCACCGCCAAGAATTTGAGAATAAGAGCTTCACAGATAGAAAGGTCTTCTCAAGTTTTAGGCTGAGTACTAACCTAAACAACATGAGAGAGCATTATCCAAGGATGGGAAAATAACAACAAAAGTGAGCAGACAGAACAATACCTGGAGCACACATACCTGGCAATAGTTTGTATTCCTAAGAGTCAAAGGGGATAAACCTGATAATATACAGAGCATTTAGGTGAATCCTCAGGAGGGTGCCCCCTTACTTCTGGGGCTATATTGGACCTAATCCAAAGGCTGCTCCAAACCAATGCTAACAAATTTTTAAAGGAAGCCTCAAAATAATCCAACAGATCACAAGCAACATAACAAAGAGTCAGAATGAAATACAATACTATTTAAAATAACATAACAAAATTCAATAATCAATAAGATGCAATTCAAAATGTCTGGCATCCAATCTAAAATTAACAGCCTTACAGAGAATGAGGAAAATATGACCCATAACCAGGAGAAAGATTACTCAATAGAAACAGACACAGAAATGAAAGAGATGATGGAATCACCAGACTAGGACATGAAAACACCCATAATAAATAGGTTTCATATCTTTAAAAAAGTAAAAGAAAAAATGGCCATGATGATGAAAAGAATGGAAGATATGAAAAAGACTCAAATGAAACTTACAGAGGAGAACTTCTGAAATAAAACAAAGGATGGGATTCAGAGCAGATTAAACAGCGCAAAGATAATGAAGTTAAGAAAACAGCAATGATAACTATTCAAAATGAAGTACAGAGAAGGAAAAATATTGAGAAAAAATGTAGGATAACTTCAAGTGGTCTAAAACATAATTGGAGGCCCCCCAAAAAGGGAGAAGTACATAATAAAATATTTGAAGAAATCTCATTGAAAATTTCCTAAATTTCATTAAAACTGTGAGCCCAGAGATCCAAGAAGCTAAACAATAGCCAGGCAGAATAAACATAAAGAAATCATGCCAATGCTCAATATACTCTAATTGCAGAAAAGTAATAAAAGAGTACATTTTTAAATAAGCCAAAAGGGGCCATATTACATATAAAAGAACTAAAAAAAGAATAAAAGCAGACTTCTTGCCAGAAACCATGCAAGCCAGAAGACCATGAAGAGATATCTTTAAGGTATTTAAAGGGGAAAATAAAATAGCAATGTAGAATGCTTTGCCCAGAGAAAAATTCTATAAAAATTGAAGGCAAAGTAAAGTTGTTTTATTTTTCCAACAGGTGAGAAAATTACATGCCTAGACCTGTACTAAAATAAATATTAAAAAAATTTCTTCAGGGAGAAGAAAAATAAAACCAGATTGAACTTCTGATCTACACAAAAGGAATTAGAAGTGCCAGAAATGGTAAATATGTGGGTAAATATAAAAATTTAAAAGATAACTGACGATATAAAGCAAAAATAATAATACATTGTTAGATTTATAGAATATGCAGAAGTAAACTACATATCAATACCACATATGATGAGAGACAAAATGGAAGTATACTGTTGTAAAGTTTTTACACTGTACATAAGATGGAATCATATTTATAAGTATCTTAATAAGTTAAACGTATATTATAAACCCTAGAGCATTTAATTGATTAATTAGCAAAGATACACAACTAAAAAGCTCACAGTGGGCACCAAATGAAGTCAGTAAATGGTAAATTTTTAGGGAGAAAACAAGAAACAAAATAACCTCAAACCCAATATAAGTCAGAAAAAGAAGGAAAAAGTCAGAAGGGAAAAAAAGAAAAACAGATAATAAAATGGTATATTTAGACCCAACCACAATGACAATAACACTGTGTAAATGGTCTAAACAACTAAATTAAAAAGCAGATATTACAGACTGAATGAAAAAACCAGACCCAACTATGTGTCACATACAAGAAATTCACTTTGACTACGAAGACAAAAAATGATTAAATTAAGGGGCTAAAAAGATATGCTATGCAAACACTAATCAAAAGAAAGTCGAAGTACCTATATTAATACCAGACAGATTAGACTTCAGATCAAAGAATACTGCTGGGTTGAAGGAGAGGGATTTTTCATCAGAAAGACATTATAATCCCAAACGTGTATACATATTAAGAATGAGCTTCAAAATACATGAAACAATCATTAATAGAACTGAGAAGATAAATAGACAAATCAACAACCATAGCTAAAGATTTTTATACTCCTAAGTAATTAATAAAATAAGTAGAAATAAAATAAATAAATATGTAGAAGACATGAACAATATTATCAACAACTTGATCTAACTGACATTTCTGAAAATACTCTCCCAAACGGGAACAGATAAGGCATTCTTTTCAAGTACACATGAAACATTCAAAAGTAGATGAGATTCTAAGCCACAAAACAAGTCCCAGTTAATTTCTAAAAACTTATACCATACAAAGTATCCTCTCTAACCACAGTGCAAATACTGTAAAAATGAATAAAAGAAAAAAAATCTAGAAAATCCTCAATAACTTATTAAAGAATGCCCTTTTAAATAATCCATCATAAATTACAATAGAAATTTAGAGATATTTTGAAGTAAATAAAACTGAAAATACAAGATAACAAAATTTGTTGGCTGCAGTGAAAATAATGTTTTAAGTGAAATTTATAAACATTACGTACCCATACTTAGAAAACAATAAAGGACTCAATAAGTGATCTAAGGTTTCTCCTTAAGAAATCTGAAAATGTAGGGCACATTAAACCCAAAGCAAGCAGAAGGTAGAAAATGATGAAGAGCAGAATCAACAGAAAACAAACAAACAAAAAAGACAAAGTTGAAGAAAACAAAAGATGGTTCTTTCCAAATACACATGAAATGAATAAACCTCTACCAGGAATGATAACAAAAAAGATAAATGACACGAATTACTGATATCAGGAATTGGAAGAGTTTTAATATCAGAACATTTCTAGAAATCATACAGACATCAGAAGTATAGTAAGAGAACACTGTGAACAAGTTTTTTGCCAATAATTTCATATATTTACATGAAATAGACAAATTCCTTGAAAGATAAAACCTCTGAAGTTCTATCTAGAAAATAGATAAACCGACTAGGCCTATATCTATTAAAGAAATAAATTTTGGGGCCGAGCCCGTGGCGCACTCGGGAGAGTGCGGCGCTGGGAGCACAGCAACGCTCCCGCCGCAGGTTCAGATCCTATATAGGAAAGGCCGGTGCGCTCGCTGGCTGAGCGCGGTGTGGGTGACACCACACCAAGGGTTGCGATCCCCAATGGCCGGTGCGCTCGCTGGCTGAGCGCGGTGTGGGTGACACCACACCAAGGGTTGCGATCCCCTTACCGGTCAAGAAAAAAAGACAAAAAAAAAAAAAAGAAATTAATTTTGTAGTTACCTTCCATGAAGAAAACTCTAGGCACAGAATGATTTACTGGGGAATTCTATAAGACATTCAAGAAGAAAATAATATAAATTCTTCACAAACTTCCAGAAAATAGAGAAGTACACTAATATTTGGTACTACCCTGATACCAAAATCAGACAAACATATTATAAGAAAATACAGGATAATATCTCATACCAACATAGATGTGAAAGCCTTTAACAAAGTTTAATAATATCAAATCCTCCTATATATAAAGAGTATAGTACAACATGACAAGTAAGTTTTATCCCAAGAATGTAAGGTTGGTTGAATATTCAAAAGTAAATCAATATAATTCACTCTAAGGAAGAAAAATCATATGATCAACTCAATAAATGCAGTAAACATTTTTGAAAAAAACTCAAAACCCACTCATGATAAAAATTCTTAGCAAACAGGGAATAGAAGAAAATATCTTTAACCAGATTAAGAGTATCTAACTTTTAAAAAGGGATCTACCTTTTTAAAGAAAGGGGTTTCTTCCTTTTTTCTTTTTAAAGGGGAAAAACTCACAACTAACATCACATTTAATAGTCAAAGACTGAAAGTCTCCACCCTCCACCTCCTCCAGTTCCATACTGAGCAAGGCAAAGATGCATGATCCTATCAGAGGTACTAACTAGTGCAATAGGACAGGAAATAGAAATAAAAGTCATACGGATTGAAAAAGAAGCAAAATTTTCTCTATTCACAGGCAACATGATTTGAATACACAGACAAGCCTAAGGAATTTACTAAAAAAGTACTTAAAGAATACAAGATCAATATTTTTAAAAATTGTATTTTTATACATTAGAAGTTAAGAACTAAAATTCAAATAAACAATAACAAGTACAATAACATCAAAAGCTTGAAATACTTAGGGATAATTTAACAAAACTTATGTAAGACCTGTACATGGGTTGGACAATTTACTATTGTCATTAATTCTCTCCAAATTGATGTACAAGTTTAATATAATCCCAATAAAAATACCAGTGGGCTTTATGGTAGAAATTGTCAAATCGTTTCTAAAATATATATAAAAAAGAAAAAGAAAAAACCTAAATAGCCAAAACTATTTTGAAAAAGAACAAAGAAAAAAGACCCATACTACATGATTATGAATCTTACTATAAAGCTAGAGTAATGGTAAGAATAGAGTCCAGAAACAGACACACATAATATGCCATAAAGCCATAAAGCATACAAGACAATAAAGTGGGGAAATAATCATCACTTGAATAACTTGATATTCATATGCAAAATAATGAACCTTGACATTTATACTACATCCATTAAAAAAAAAAAAGGTAACTCAAAATACATAATAAGCCTAAAACTAAAACATAAAACTACAAACTTCTAGAAGAAAATATTGGAGAAAATCTTTGAGACCATGGGTTAGGCCAAGATTTCTTAAATAAAACATAAAAGAAAAAAATGAAAACTTCATCAAATTAAACACTTATTCGAAAACACTGTTTGCCTGTTCCTACCTTCAGAGAGTCTGAATCACTAATTGGGGTGACATTTGGGAATCAGCATGTATAACAAATTATTTTTGATGCTGGTGGCTCCTGGACTAACTTCTGAGAAACACTAGTTTTCAGATTGATGCATTAACAAAAGTGATGGCTCTTATGAAAATAAGGGAGGAAGTGAGCAAGGTTGAAGCTCATTTCACTGCTACTCATACTGTACCATACCAGTAGCTACTTCCCAGTGGTTGATCATCTCAAATGACTGGGCCCATTCACTGAACCAAGGGGAGGAAAATAGACTCTATGATACTATCAGTCTTGAAAACAGTATGACTGTTCCTCAAAAGATTAAACATAGAATTACCATATGATCCAGCAATTCCATTTCTGGGTACATACCCAAAAGAATTGAAAGCAGGAATTCAAACAGATATTTGTACACACATACTCGTGACAGCATGATTCACAACAGCCAAAAAGTTGAAACAACCCAATAGTCCATCAACAGATAAGGAGCTAAACAAAATGTGGTATATACATACAATGGAATATTATTCAGCCTTGAAAAGGAATGAAATTCTAATACATGCAATGACACAAATGAACCCAAAGATATTATGCTATGTGAAATAAGCCATACATAAAAGGACAAATATTGTATGTATCCACTTATATGAGATACTGAAATAGTCAAACTCATAGAGACAGAAAGTAGAATAGTGGATACCAGGTGCTGAGGAGACAGGAGAATGTAGAGTTATTGTATAGTGGGAATAGAGCTTTAGTTTGAGATGATGAGAAAGTTCTGAAACGAACAGTGGTGATGGTTGCAAAACAATGCAAACATACTTATGCCACAGAATGTATACTTAAAAAATGGTTACAATGGTAAATTTTACATTATGGGTATTTACCACAATTTTTAAATTATACACACACACACACACACACACACACACACACACACAAACGTATGAGAGTACTTCAAAAAGTTCATGGAAAAATAGAACTAAAAGATAATACAAATGTTTCCGTGAACTTCTTGAAGTATCCCTGTGTGTGTGTATCTTAACTATAACTAAATATATTATATATATTTAAGAATATTAAGATTATTTAAAAATATTAAGAATATTAAGAATATAAGAAAGGCAAGCCACAGATTGGGAGAAAATATTTGAAAACCATATCTGATAAAGGTCATATATCCAGAATATAAAGAGAGAGCTTACAAAGAAATAAAACAAACCAATTTTTTAAATGGTAAAATATTTTAATAGATACTTCATAAAATAACATCTAAGCATGTCAATTAAGCACAAGAAAAGATGCTCAACATCATTAGTAATTTTTAAAATGCAAATTAAAACCAAAATGCAGGTAACTAGTACAATCTACTAAAATGGCTAAAAAGATTTATAATATCAAGTGTTGGTGACAATATGGAGCCCCTGTGTGGAGGAGTGTAGGAATGTTAAGATTGAGAAAGACCAGGGAACTTACACAACAAAGATCTTCAAGGATGTTCTGCTAGATTAGATAAGGACATTAAGGTCACTTCTTATCCAGCTTCACTCCTTTTCCTTTGTTTCTCAAGATGCTTTCCAGAGAATGCTCCGTAGCCAATCTCTTTTCATTCCCTTGATAAATGATTAAGTAGTTTTTTCTTTTGTATTTCCTTGTCTTTACAATAAAAGCTGAAGCAAATATCAACTCGAGGCTGGGCCATGTTTCTCCCTTTTTGAGGGAGTTTTTCTAGGTGCAGCTCCTTCAGACTTCTCATTGCTCTTAATATTTGGGCTCTGAGTCATCTTCGCATCTCCGTCACACAGCGAGAAGTGACACACCTGGAACTCTCATACACTGCTGGTGAGAATGAAAAATGGTACAGCCACTTTGGAAAACAGTTTGGAAATTGTGTATAAAGCTAAATATACACTTGCCACACAACTCAGGAATCTACACTCCTAGCTACTGATCCAAGAGAAATGAAAACATATGTCCACATAAATACCTTTCAGAAAATGTTTACAAAAGCCTTTTTCATAATAGTAAAAAACTAGAAACAATTCAAATGTGTATCAACTAGGAAACAGATAAACATCCATACAATGAAATACTACTCAGCAATAACAACAACCTACTTATACATGCAACAATGCGGATGAGTCTTTATTACATCAAGTGAAAGTAGCCAAACATGCTCACACACACCTACCATCTGTAATGTTCCTTTCATATGAAATTCTTGAAAAGGCAAAAACTTTAATGACCAAAAAGCAAATCAGTAGTTACCAAGAACTGGGTGGTGGGATGGGATCAAGTGTAAAGAGATACAAGAGAACACTTTGGAGTGATGGAAATATTCTATATAAGAAATATGGTAGTGGTTTCTTATATGTAAATACTTGTCGAGTCATCAAGTTATATACATAATACTGATGATTTCAATTGTATGTATATCTCAGTAACAGTGATGTTTAAAACACTACAATATACAGAAATAAATAGTGAAAAAGAACCTTCAGTTAGAGACTTTTATCACAGCCTCGATGCTTGTCACTAGTGCCCAGTCCCTTTCTCTAGCAGGAGTGGGAGTAGAAAAAGCACATTAGGCCAACAGTTTAAAGAGCATTTCTTGAAAATGAGGCCAAAGGAAAAGATTATCTCTTATGCAGAACTACAGTAGCTATCAAAATCAAAAACGGAAGGGCTCCTTTTGAGCCTTATCTGGCTCAAATTTACCTTTTCAGTGTTATCTTCTGCCTTTCTTTCTGCCATTCTGAAAAGTTTGTGGGTTTTTTTAGCACAGAAAAATAGTTCATTAATAAACAAATTAAGGGGGAAAGATATACAATGTGTAAAGTACCTCAGGTAAGTAAGCTTAAAAAAAGATGTCCAAAGGAATCGAACACAGGAGACGGAGGAAGGGAGAACAGAGTGTGGAATCACCAAAACGGAAAAGGAAGATGCTGGAGGAGTAGGGGACAGATGTTATAGGTAAAGAGGAAGACTGTCTTAGATGATAAGTAAAATAAAGGATGTCACCTATATCAGAGTTTTTTAAGCTCTCAACAATAAGCTAAAATGCCAGACAGTGAAAGTTATCAGGCACATCAAAATTATAATTAACTTTCTGCTTAGTGAAAGTTTCTTTCAAACTTTTAATTTGAAAGTAAGAACATACCACCACTCTTCATCCAAAATAAAACCTTACCTTTTTTTCATATTATTACATAACAGAATGATGACATACATTTTTTATTATTTCCCAAGCAACTGACAAGTAAGGGCATTATCCCAGCCTGTCTAGGGTTGACTTCATCAGTCCATGCTTACACTTCTCCCCACCCTCCCACTGGTCATCTATCCCAAACATTAGATCCTAGAGTCCCTTCATTACCTGGCTCAAATTTACCTTTACAGTGTCATCTTCTGCCTTTCTTCCAGCCACTATGAAAAGTTTACCATTTTTTTTTTCTGACACAGAAAAATAGTTCATTAGTAAATATGTAACATTTTTGATTGACTTACTGACTTCACCTTCTCAAGTACATGGAAAAAAAAAAACTGAAACCTACCTTCAACTATGAATGTAAGATTGGGCAGTCAGTTCAATCTATTTGCTATTTCAGAAAATTTCCTAAAAATTTTCCAAAAGCTACATAAAACTCAAATATGTACAATCAAACTTGGTTCATTTACAAACTAATACTACTCTAGGATATTTAAAGGATAAATGAATTGAATTTCAATATTCCCAGGCATTTTAATGTGAAATGTATATATATCTACAAACATATGTGTGTGTTTACATATATATTTAATTATGTATTCTATTCTGTGCTAGCACAATACTACCATCTTGCTCATTTTTGCATATTTCTTAGTAACATGGGCCATAATTTTCTTATAATGAGGGAAAGACGTATATACTATGAGCTACAGGAAAGCAATGGTAGTGATGTTAACAAAAGTGCAATTTGCCCAAGTGTTGGTTCCTTCACCACCATTACAGCAGATTTCCTGATGCTTATGACATTCCTTAATGTTAGGTGATATTCTGCAAGGCTACAACAAAGAATCTCCTAAAATGAAAGTAGCATTCTATTTATTACTTCCCTCACAATGACTTTCTCTCTCCCTAACACACTTAAAACCATCAATAAATTTCAGTTTCAGTTTCATGGATGAAAAGCAATTATAACAGCATTGCTCTGAACAACTGACCATTACCTTACTTTCAGAATGGACAAGAATAGATACAGTTCCTACACAAACACATACCCCACCTTCCCCACATATATAACCAGTTAATGGTGCTTTATTCGATTGTTGTGGTTGTCTTCTTCCTAGAGAGTAGACAAAGTCCACCAATTAATAAGATCCCAAAAAGATGGCACACTTTTCTTGGTTAGAATAACTGAGTTCTGTGATATTTTTGAGTCACTCAAAATATATATATATATACTTTTAATTACCAAAATATATATATTACTTTTAATTCAAAGATATATATATTCTTTTAATTACCAAAACCATGTGAAAGTAAATGAATTGCAGGAGAAATATTTGCTCTGCTTAGAAAATTACTATACATTTTTTAAGATTGAGAACCAACAAAAGCTTGCTACATGACCCAACATCAAAACACAGAGAAAGAATTCTAGCAAGAGTTGATGAAAAAATAAAAAAGCTCTCAAATGATTTGCATGATTCCAGACCTCAGCATCGCTACACAATCACAATGGAAAGAATGTGTGGTAATTAACCAGCTTTATATGCTGAATGTATCCAAACAATCATTCTTTTTTCCTAAAAACATTTTATAAAAAGGGAAATCCTATAGCCTTCATAATTACTCCTTCTTTAAAAAAAAAAAAAAAAAAAGCAAAACTTAACTACTGAATATTGTTATTCATGGATTTTTCCTCCTTTTACTTAAGCAGTACCTTATTCAGCAAAGGATTACATTTTACTATATTCATAAAATCTTTCCCCAGTATATCTGATTAATGTCTTAGCCCTCAAGAGGGAGAATAGGACATAATGACTATTCTCCCATAATAACTATTTATAATCTAAAATGGGATTGTGGTGAAAATAAAAGCTCAAAGAACAATAGAAATAATAATACCCAAGTTTTACCAAATTTATCTAAGCCAAAGCAAATAATTGTCAGTATCACAACAGACTGTCGTTAAATACCAAAACACTTGATAAGATAGGTATGCTACTTGAATGTGTCATAACTGATCTAATTCTGAGATCATAGCCTGAATTTCTAAGAGATTCACTGTAAATTCTTTTTGTACTAGGACTCAGCATCTTAAGCATTTTATTATTTTTTTCATCCCCTACTATACAGTATTCACAGTCATTTCTTTATTAAGTTGCCTTTTTGATACTGTAAAGAATAAAGGCAAATTATAAAGTAAACTGCAATGCCACCCTACTTGACAGTGGTAAGATGACAATGCATTATTTCAAATTTTTATTACCTCCATATTTGACATTCCACCATGCCACTACAACCTGTTAGTTATACTGGGTGAGGAAATACTTTTCTACTATTTTGGTCAATGTATTAGTTAAGGGTCTCCAGAGAAAGAGAACTAATAGAGAGAGAGAGAGAGAGAGAGGGGGGGTGTGTGTGTGTGTGTGTGTGTGTGTGTGTGTGTGTGTGTGTGTGTGTGTGTAGAGGGGGAGAGAAAGAGAGTGTGAGAGAGAGAATTTATTTTAAAGAATTGGCTCACACAATTATGGAGGCAGAGAAGTCCCAAGACCGGCAGTCAGCAAGCTGTAGACCTAGGAGAATTAATAGTATAGGCCTGAGAACCAGGAAAGCTGACAGTGTAAATTCCAGTCCCAGTTTGAAGACCTGAGAACCAAAAGAGCCAACAGTTTAAGTTCCAGTCCAAGTGCAGGAGAAGACTGATGTCCTAGCTCAAGAAGTCAGGAAGAAGAAGTTTTCTCTTACTCAGCCTTTTTGTTCTATTCAGATCTTCAACTGATTGGATGAGGCCCACCCAATTAGACAGGGCAAACAGTTTACTCAGTCTACCAATTCAAATGTTAATATTGTCAAAAAAACATCCTCGGGCCGGCCCGGTGGCGCACTGGATAGTGCGCCGCTTGGGAAGCGCGGCTGGCGCTCCCGTCCGAGGGTTCGGATCCCACATACAGACCGGCTCCCGCTCACTGGCTGAGCGAGGCGCGGGAGCAACACCGAGGTTTGCAATCCCGTTGCCGGTCCCCGGTCCGGTACGGGGGCAACACTGAGGGTTGCGATCCGTTGCCGGACACGGAAAAAAGACAAAAGACAAAAAAAAAAAAAAAAACATCCTCACAGACACATCTAGAATAACGTTTGACCAAATGTTTCAGTACCCTAGCCCAGTCAAGTTGACACAAAATTAACCATCATAAGTCCACCCCTTGTCAACTTAGCACTCATACACATCTCCTTAAACCATATTTAGTCTCCAAATACAGACAATAACAAGGTCATAATTCCACCTAATGCAATACAACTATTCTTTGTACAACTGGAAATGCATCCCTTTCCCAGATAAAACAGTAAAGTCCCTGAATGATGTTTACTCTTCTCCTTGATATCCTATAACTTAAATACTATGATGTAAAATTAACAATACTATGATATAAAGTTAAAATGTGTTAATGATAAGGGAATAAAAGAGGGATGCAAACAAAGGTACTTGGAGATATATAGATACAGATATAGATATTACACACACACAAACATATTCATAACAAAACAAGAAAAAAATACTCATGACAATTCCAGTCATTGGTTCCGGATCTGGTCACTTGGTCATATCTGATATTTATAATTACCTTCTTCCACTATCCATTCTGTTTTCCCTTTGCCTTCAAACGAACACCTCAACTGGATGTGATTGTTTACTAACGGAGTGAACCTAATATTCATTTCTGAAGCATCTGGGTCACAGTAGTCCTGTCCGTGTTAGGTTGTTATGGTTTTCCATTGATCTTAATCACGGGGCATGGGAATATTAAGACACCATAAGGGATCTCCTGTATTCCAGACATACTCTTCCTCTCCCCCATTGTGGAAGAGTAGTCCAATCACCCCTTGGTAGTCAGGATCAATCATCCCTGTCAGCACAGTAACTCTCTTCTCTGTCTGTTGACTCAGAGGCATGAGGAGCCTAAAGTGGCTCGAGTCTTAACTTCCATTTCGATGGAATCACTGTTGTATCTCCAGCTAGAAGCATTCTTCCCCTCTAGAACAAAGACCTCTAGGCCAGCAGGACATATGGTCATAGGAACAGGAAAAAAATTTTGCTAATGGATCACTAGAGGTGAATCACTAGATAGTGAATCATGCCACTCCCATTTGTACCCCTTGATTCTGACAATGGGAGAAACAGCACCATATGTTGGATGCTGATTCAGAGCACATACAGCCTTCTGGCCAACCTTGCACCATCCTCTCAAGGTATTACTGCCAAGCTGGCACTCAACTAAGTCTTCAAAAGACCATTTCACTGTTTATCAAGCCAGCTATTTCAGGATAGTGGGGAACATGGAGAAAGACCACTGAATTCCATAAGCAAGGACCCACTGCTGCACTTCTTTTGCAGTGAAGTGAATTCTGTGATCAGAAGTAGTGCTGTGTGGAAAATCACGATGGTAGATAAGGCATTCTGTAAATCCACTGATGATAGTTTTAGCAAAAGCATTGTATGCAGGGAAGGAATATCTATATTTGGAGTAAATGTCTATTCCAGTAATAACAAAATACTGCCCCTTCCACACCACCAAGCAGTTCCATGAAATCAATCTGCTGCCAGATAGCTGACTGATTTTCCTAGGAAATGGTGCCATATCAGGGACTCAGTGTCAGTTGCTGCTGCTGGCAGGTTAGGCACTCAGCAATGACCATAACCATGTCAGCCTTAGTGAGTGGAAGTCCATGTTGCTGAGCCCATGTGTAACTTCCATCCCTGCCATCACGGCCACTTTGTTGGTGAGACAACTGGATGATGATATGGGTGACTGGGAAAAGAGCATGACTGGTATCCACAGAATATGCCATCCTTCCCACTTGATTATTAAAATCTTCTCCTACTGAGGTCCCCCTTTGGTAAGCATTCACATAGGACACAAATATCTTCATGTATTTTTACCTATTCACAAAGCTCTATCCATACACCTCTTCTCCAAATTTCCCTGTCATCAATTTTCCAATAATGTCCCTTCAAAGATCTTGACCATCCAGCCAAACCACTGACCACAGCTCATGTATCAGTATATAATCGCAGGCCTTGCCATTCCTCTTTCCAAGCAAAGTGAAATAACCAGGTGTGCTGCTTGAAGTTCTGCCCACTGGAAGGATTTTCCTTCACCACTACCCTTCAGAGACATCCCAGTAGTGCTTCAGCTTTCTACTTTCAGGTGGTGCCAGTATATCATGCATAACTATCTGCAAACCAGGCTGGAGTCTTCTCTTCCTCTGTCAACTGATATTAGGAGACTCCTCCTTAGGCCACAGGTGCAGACTGGGAAAGAAAAGGCAGCAGAGCAGAGTGGGGACTATAGGCCTTTGGACCACTTCTTCATGTAACTTACTTATGCCTGCAGGGCCTACTTGGGCCTCATCACAAATATACTACTTCCATTTGAGGATGGAGTGCTACTGTTGGAGGAGTTAAGCATATGCCACCCCAAAAGATGATGCTCTGACATACTGACTACTTTGAATTAAAGGCACTTAAAAAAACCACAGGTGCAAGATCACTCTGACCTCCATTCTGCTTCTTAAAAGGAGATGAAATTCCCATGTGAAAAATGTCCTCTCTATACCAAAAGGAATATAACGTTTTTTTTGTCAAGGATGGGAAGTTCAAGTCTAGGGAAACCCATACAAATGAACCTTTCTAAACTATCCTTTATATTCCCAGTCATTTCTCTACCCAATTAACTACCCTAGCCCAACCTGTTTGCCTTATCACATTTCACAACCTACTATTCTTTGTCCAATTCAGTACACAAGTGATTGACTCTAACTGTTTCTTTGGGTCTTCATTTCCTTATGAGGGCTCCCGTGCCACATAAATAAATCTTTTGTCCTGTTAATCTATCTTATGTCAATTTAATTCTCAGGCACAGCTGAAAAAATCCTAAAAGGGAAGGGGTAAAGTTTTGGACTCCCCAACACTGTGCATGCTCAACTTTATGGCTTGATAAGTTCAAGTGACCCAGTTTACTCAGGTCACACAGTAATTTGGTGGCCCATGGTTGAAGTTTCAGTCTCTACTCAGGCCCAGTAGAAGGTCAAGAGCTGTTTATCAAAAGGGAGGAGTTACCCATGGAGGATGGCAGGGCTTTGCTCCAAAATCCTAAGTGTGTAAGCTGTGAGTCAACTCCAAGGGCCTGCCAAAGGCTCCAAAGAGCATCTGCCACTGACACTTCAAGCACGACTGGATATGCTCCATCATATGGCCTAAGTAGCAGAACAGTTTGCACAGATGTCTGGACCTATTGTAGAGCCTTCTCTTGTTCTGTGCCCCACTCAAAACTAGCAGTTTTTTGGGTCACCTGGAAAATGGGTGGTAGCAACACACCCAGATGAGGACTATGTTGCCTCCAAAATCCAAAGAGGACCACTAGGCATTGTGCTTTTTGTGGTTGCAAGACGGGTCAGATACAACAACTTATCCTTCATCTTAGAAGGATAAATATCTTGGCATTTCTAAGTCCATTGTACTACTAGAAATTTCACTGAACTAGAGGGCCTTGAATTTTATTCAGATTCATTTCTCGCCCTCAGACAGGCAAATGCCTTACCAAGAAGTCTAGAGTAGTTGCTACTTCTCATCACTAGGTCCAATCAGCATAACATCATCAATATAATGGAATAGTACGATACCTCGTGGAAGAAAAAGGAAATCAAGATCCCTGAAAACTAAATTATGACATGGGGCTGGAGAACTGATATACGCCTGAGGTAGGATGGTGAAGGTGTACTGCTGGACTTGCCGGCTGAAAGCAAACTGCTTCTGGTGGGCCTTAGGGACAGGGATGAAGAAAAAAACATTTGCCAGATCAATAACTGCATACCAGGTACCGGGGGGATATGTCAATTTGCTCAAGCAATGAAACCACATCTGGTACAGCAGCTGCAATTGGAGTCACCACTTGGTTACACTCATGATAATCCACTGTTTTTCTCCAAGATCTATTTGTCTTCTGCACAGGCTAAATAGGAGAGTTGAATGGGGATTTGGTGGGAATCACCACCCCTGCATCTTTTAAATTCTTGATGACGGCACTAATCACTGCAATCCCTTGTGAAATATGGTATTGTTTTGATTTACTACTTTCCTAAGTAGAGGCAGTTCTAATGACTTCAACTAGCCCATTCCCACCATAATAGCTCTGACTCCATACAGCACGAAATCAATGTAAAGATTCTGCCAGCTGCTAAGCATATTTGTTCCATTTATGCATTCCAGAATTAGGGAAATAACCACAGAATGAGTTCAGAGGCCCACTAAGCCCACTTGAGACAACCTGAGCTAAAACTCTATTGACCTCCTGACCTCCACATGCCTCTCTTCTTACTGGTGTACCATAGTGATGTTTTGAGTCTCCTGGAATTAGTGTCAGTTCAGAGCCTGTGTCCAGTAGTCCCTGAAAGCTCTGATTATTTCCTTTTCCACGACACACAGTTACCCTGGTCAAGGCTATAGTTCCCTTGGGAATACTGGGTAAAAGACTGACAGTATAAATTTTTGGCAGTGTACCAGGGATCTTCCTTAAGAGAACCCAGGCTCCCCATCATTCAAGGGGTTCTGGGTTTATAAACTGGTCCAAATCTGGGAACTGACTTAGGGGCTGTGACACTCTGCTTTTACGATTCAGGTTAGACTTTTGTTCACTTGACATAGGATTTTTCTGCTTCAATAGATCAAATAAGAATTTAGTAGGATTCCTATCTATTTTACTTCTAGAAAGACCATCATCAACTAGCCAATGCCATAGGTCTGCAGGAGTCAGACTATTCTGATTGCTGTTTTGACTCTGCTGTCCATTATGGTAACCACATCCACCTTTCCTTTGGCAGCTGAGTACTACCAGTAGGCTCCTGCCACACCAGGATCCAATTACTCCCACTGCATTTAGGTTTCCCAATTCAAAGACTGCAGTTTCCACTGTAAGGTCTGGCCAACAGAAAAGAGCAATTATAGAGCTCTTCGAGAATACTGGAGTTCCCTTCCTACGTTTACTTCTCAAGTATTGGTGAAAGATATGTTTTAAATGACAGACAAATCCACTAATCCAAACATTCCAAAATTCCTTAGTCTACATTAAACCAAAGCAGGTCCAGCATTTCCAACTTGCACACTATAGACCACCTTTTGGTCTAGGTTTCAGCCAATCAAAGAAACAAACTGTTCGAGACCTTTCTAATTCCCCAAGCAACACATTAAATGCAGAATCTCCATTTAGTGAGCCCATGTCAATAAGTTCTGGTCTGATCCAACTTTATGTCTATCTCACACCTTTAGTATGCATTCCCACACATTCCCCAGATTTCTGCCTGTGTAAACTAGAAAATTCAAGTAGTTCCGTTCGAGTATAGCACACATTTTCATGGGTCACACTTTGTGCCTCATCTTTTTTAGGGGCTGTTCAGACTTGAATGTAGTTACAGTTCTAGAAGAAAAGAGGGGTGGCCAGGATGGTTCCTGAGGAGATTCAGCATTGTCTTTCACGACAGCTGCCTCAGGGTAGGCCATTACAGTCTCCTGGTGGCAAGGCAGAATTAAAACCCTCATGAGTGGTGTGGAGAGGCCATTCCCCCTGGTGGTGGGGAAGCCTCTTCAACTGGCAAAGACAACTCATCAGAATTTAGGGGTTCAATGTCCCCAGGTTCATCATGATCTTCCCATACATCCCCATTTCAACTTTCAGGATCCCACTCTTTCCTAATCAATGCCCTAACTATAATGTACTTGTTTATATTATTCCCATATTCTAGACTGTGAGGTCCTTGAAGACCCAGACTGGCATTTATTTCTGTATCTCCCAATGCCTAATACAGGTACCTAAAATATAGTCAGTGTTCAATAAAGATTTCTATGGAACTGAATTTTGCTTCTCAACATATCTCAGTTCTCCATTATTAAACTTCCATAGACTGTTTCAACAATTTGAAATCCTTGTTTACAGATCTATGAGGTCTTAATCTGTTAGAAGTGCCTCTCTAATGGAAAACAGTCTTGTTCACCAAGGGAAACACATAAAGGACTTGCTTGCTCACATTTTTCCAAAATGATATAAAACTCATTCTAACTACTAATTTTCATTTCTCCTTGAATTAGAAGTACCAGTCATCTTCAGCATATTTTTTTCTGTCCTAACTTTAGTATGAATCACCTGTAATTGTTTTCACTCCATACCCAATAAGTAAATGAGTACTAATGCTATCTATAAAAGACTTCCAATGTACATAGAGTCTAATCCATCCAGTATAACATAATTAGATTTGCATATTAAAAGAAAAAAAATCCATGTGTAAAGCACACCTTCAATTCTCCTTTCTCTTTAAAATTGGATACATTCCTGAGAAACCTAACACCCTATAAGCAATATTTGAAAAAGTTTTTTTTTCTTCATCATTACGAAGACTAGCTGAGCCATCAGCTAAAAATCCAAAGTTTTCCCATAGGCAATCTAGGCACTCCCAACATTCTTCATAATGTCAGGATCCTATGGAAATGTCTACTGACACTGTTCTTCTATAGAGTAAATACATAACCACATCCAAAAAATGTTAGTTATTGGGTGATAACAATAATACCAATAAGTTTTATTTACTAAGTTCCTCTAATTGTGTATAAGTATTCATTTAACTGTGCACAAATGTCATTTTTTTTTTATATTTTACATTAACTAGACACCACAGAAGAATCAGCTACACTCCTAGAAACCCACTCTATTGCCTTCAGCAATTTAATGGTGAGTGCGGCAGCAATATGTTCCACCCAAAAATGGAACATCTGACTAGTAATAAATAACAAATACCTAGCCAAAAACTACTCATAATTCAAATGTAACAAGGGGAGTAAAGAGAAGAGAGAGGTACATCTTAAAAATCCCTAATATGACTCTCCCTTGTGAAAAATTCAGGTCTTTTGCATCCTTAAATTTAAAATGAACGCAGAAATTTGAAATTGCTTGTGCTGGGAATTGATAATTTTGCATTCTGAATGGTGAAATATGTAATGGCATTACTTCCCAAAGAAATGCCAGTCTGCTTCACTGGGAAAAATAAACAAATGCATCTCAAGACAGGTTAATGTGAGTATGACAAAGCATCTCTGGTAATTATTTACAACATTTGCAAACCATTTATGTGTTCCTCAAGTAGAATGTGATACAAATTAAGTACAACTAAAAAAGTCACAGACATTCATGCTGCAAAACCCAAAGATATAATACAACTACATTTTCACCCCACCATCTTATCAACTATCTGAAGGCAACAATTATGTGAATCTCTTCTACAGCACTGGAAAGTAATATTGTCAGCTATGACTATCATGTACTTTAAAAAAAAAAAAATCAGTACCTTCAATAACTATGGCATCAATATCCACAAATACATGTACAGAGATTTTCACCAAATCAAGAAAAAAACTGGGCTTCCAGTTGTCCTTCTTTCACTGGGAAATCCCTTAACCAGAAAATCTAATTTCCCGAAGTAATACATTCAGGTTTAGCACATAATAAGTGTTCAACAAATGTTTCTTCACTTTACCCCTTCAGCATAATGATTTTGTCAACTCAATAAACTTTTTAGCCACAATTCTCAAGCCTAAACTGAAAATTTCCTCTACTTAATTTGACCAAATTATATAAAGATGAAATGGCACAGTATAATGGCTAATGATTTTGTATGTCTACAATACACTTCTTAATATCAATAAAAGTAGCTTACATTCTACCTTATCAGATCACTTTTACTCATTCAGTCAACAATTTAACTTTTTGTACATTTATAAATTCCTAACTACACTGTAGCCACCTTCCTAAAGAACATACTGTAATTTCTTTCTATCCTGTGGAATCCTCATAACACTTAGAAGATGCATAATTTGTTAAATAAGTTTGATACACATGGAAATTTTCACATATCTGAATTGGGATAATCCCCAAATGATCTCTTATATGAAGTTTTAGTAGCTGAGGAAGATGAAGGAAAAGTCATGTAACTGAGATAAGGTGACATTAAGAAGAATTTAGTCCATTAAAATATTGTACAGTGATATCAGCAGGAATAAAGGAGTAAGGACCTCCAAAAATCCTCACCTCCATAGAGCAAGAACAAAGGCAAAATTGTCAAAATCAACTTCTTCAGAACTCTCTAGAGTTAATTAATCAAAGGCTTGCAACAATCTAGAGAGCATGTATTCAAGAAAAACGGCTGAATCTTGGTAAGAGCAACAAGGTTGCTGGCATTTTATCCTGTCCTATTCTCATCTCTTTCGCCTCAGCACCATGCTAGCCTTGAAAACCAACCGGCACGAAATCCAGTAGCCTAACTGCCACCAGAAGGGACAGAATAGGGTTGGAATGCCTCCAAAACCCCATTCCCAGAAATTGTCATTACTGACCTGTCCGGCAGTTCCCTGAAAAATGCCACTCCTATGCTTGTCTTTGTTTGAACTGACTCAGAGCTTGCCTATTGCCAGTAACCTTTCCCCAGATGGCACTTGTGAAAAACAAATAGGGCCAATTGTTTAACATCACAGCTGCCTGAGGCGGGCAAACATTAAGCTGACTAAAATCTTAAAATGAAAACCTGGCAAAGGAGATGTACATAGAGAGTTTCAAAAAGATCTGAAATATTCCTCAAAATGTAGAAGACCATGCTCATGCATAGGACTGTGTACATGCTCAGGGCTGTGTGCATGCTCAGGAAGGCCTGAGACAGCACTAATCTCTCACCTCTGGCTACTCTTTAGGCTCTGCACAAATAGGAAAAGAACACTAAGGCAGAGTAGTAAACTGCCTGCCTGAGCACCAAAGGTATGTATGCCTCATCATGCACACACAGACCCTTGGCAAAAGCTGGGAGACTCATTTGGTACCAGGCATTCAAGGAAATAACTGTTCAGTCATTAGCTATCCAGTAAGCTAACCATGCAGAGACTTCAGTGGCCACACATAAACAAGAACACAGAGTTTAAAGAGTTCAGGAAAGTCACTAAGCAAATAAACACCAACAAAAAACAATAATAACAAACACTGGGAAGGACAGAGAATATGACTTCCTATCTTACCACATTATATTTTTTTTAAATGTCTAGTTTTCAACAAAAAATTATGAGACATGCAAGAAACAAGAAAGTACAGTTCATACAAAGAGGGAGAAAAGGCAATTAACAGAAATTGCCCCTAGTAAGCACATTGGACTTACTAGACAAAGACATTAAAATTGGCTACTTTAAATATGTTCATAGATATAGTCTCAAAGAGCTAAAGGAACCATGTCTTAATAAAGGAAAATATAAGAATATCTCACCAAATAGAAATTAGCAATAAAAAGGAATCATAAAAAATAAACATAAAAATAATGGAGTTGAATAATATAACAACTTAATTGAAAAATGCAGTGTAAGAGTTCAACAGCACATTTGAGCTGGCAGAAGAAAGAATCAGTGAACTTGAAGAAAGGTCAATTGAGATTATGCAATCTAAGGAACAGAAAAAAAAGAATGAAGAAAAACTAACAGCATCAAAGACCTGTGGGAAACCATAGGAAATAATGCCAGAAAACTTCTCAAATTTATCTGTATACCCATGAAGCTCAATAAACTCCAGGAAGGATAAACTTAAAGATATCCACACTTTGACACATCATAGCCAAACTTTTGAAAGACAAAGACAAAGAAAGAATCTTGAAAACAACAAGAGAGAAACAACTTATCACAAACAAGGAATCCTCAAAAAGATTTTACAACTGATAGCTCACAAAAAACTACGGGGCCAGAAGGCAATGGGATGACACATTCTTCGAAGTCCTGAAAGAGACCATCAACTAAGAATTCTAAATCCAGCAAAACTAATCTTTGAATCTGAAGAAGAAATTAAGACTTCCCCAGATAAACAAAACCAGGATGAATTTTTTGCTAGCAGAGCTTATCTATGACACATACTCATAGGAGTCCTTCAGGCTGAAATGAAAGAAACGAAAGGACAGAAGACAGTACTTGAATCCACATAAAGAAATTAATAGCCCTGTATAGGTAGCTACATAGTTAAATATAAAAGATAATATGTGTATAATATAAAATACAGTATATACTCTTATTTATAAGTCTTCTTTTCTCCTATCTGACTTAAAATACTACTGGGCATACAATGTAGTAAGATGTAATTTGTACAATAACAGCACAAAGGATGTGGAGGGAATGTAGCTATATAGGAGCAAAGTTTTCATAAACTTAAAATTAAGTTGTTATTAATCCAAACTAGATTGTTAAAAATTAAGATGTTATTTGTGATCCCCAGGGCAAACACAAAGAAAATAACTCAAAAAATATGCAGTAAAAGAAACAAGGGAATTAAAATGTACTGTAGAAAATATATATTTAATACAAAAGAAGGCAGAGAAGGCAGTAATGGTGGAATTAAGGAACAACAACAACAACAAAACACTTAAGACAAACAGAAAACAAGTAGTAAAATGGTAGACATAGGGCCAGCCCGGTGGCGCACTGCTACAGTGCGCCGCTTGGGAGCGCGGCGGCGCTCACGCTGAGGGTTCGGATCCCACATACAGACCGGCCGCTCACTGGCTGAGTGAGGTGCGGGCACAACACCGAGGGTTGCGATCCCGTTGCCGGTCCCGGTCCGGTACGGGCGCGACACTGAGGGTTGCGATCCGTTGCCGGTCACGAAAAAAGACAAAAAGGAAAAAAAAAAAAATGGTAGACATAAGTCCTACTCTATCAGTAATTACATTAACTATAAATAGATTCAACACTCCAATCAAAAGGCAGAAATTGGCAGAATGGATAAAGAGAAATGAACACATTAAATCTTGTCTGCATAACAGAAAATAGACAAAATTTAAAATATCTAAATATCTCATAAAAATCACCACCAGTTATTTAACCAACATTCTTCTCATTCAACAGAATAGAAAATTAGTATTCACTTCAACTTTTCTGATTCAGGGTGGCCCATTTTAATGCCATTCAGCTTCTGCAGGCTTATTTTGTTTTTCATGCCCAATTTGGGCAAACTGAAAAAAAGTATAATCTCATTTTAAGTTGTCTATTATTTTTAAATTCATAACTAAAATGAAACAATCTCACCTTTAATCACTATCTTTTATTATTGTCTAAGCATGTAATTTTTTAATGCTATTCACTTAAACCCCTGTATATCAGTGAAGTATATTCACAGATTGACCTTACATAATACTGCAGCACTGTCTTTACTACAACTGCAGAAGTTCTGAATTATCATAATATAGAAGTAAAGCAACTTTTTGAAATGACCCTGCAGACTCTTTTTTTAACCACAGGGCTGGACACAACATAAATGGCAATCTGGCTGGCCTCTCCGTTATCTAAGCCCACTTTCAGTAAGAGATGTAAGAGGGAGAAGAAAGTCAACTTTCTCTAAATACAAGAAAAAAGTGACTTAACACTTTACAAAATAAGTATTTCATTCATAGAGTACCTTTCATATGTACCAAAATGTACATATCCTTCTAAGGAAAATGAACTATTTTACCAGAATTACAGAAGAGTGAATTTTAAAGGAGCTAACATTATCTCTGACACTCATTTATTAAACTTGTAATAAAAAATGTTTTTCTCATTTCAAAATTTAAAGAAAAAATTTTTTGTATCCTCTGCTAGTGACAATTAATGTGTTCTTTATTCTTTAAGTAGGATTCTATAACATAATCTTTGTACCACTTATTAGGGATTTGACAGGGGAAGGAAGAAGGTGCAGGTCAAGAAATGTGTAAACTAATTAAAGTTTGAAAGTATAGACTTAAAAGGACATAAATTTGGGTAAACATTTTAGAAGTACTGATACTGTCCCATGTTGGTTTATTAATTTTCTCAGTGAGTTTATTCTAAGCATTAAAACTAATAGGTTCAAAATAAGTACAATATATACAAAATACCTATAAGAACTTAATACTGGTAGTATAGCCTATGAATAAAAAGCACAGATTCAGGAAGACTTGTGATCAAACTCCAGCTCTACCACTTACTATTAATCCAACCTTAGCTACATTTGCTCACTTGTCGGAGACTTATTTTTCTTGTTTATGAAACGGGGAAAATGCCACTCCCAAAAAGTATTGTTTGGAATTCTATAAAACAACATACATAAAGAATTTTACATGATGCTAGGCACAAAGATTTCCATAATGCTTACCAAAAGAAGAGCACAGGTAGTATATTACATTATACAGAATGCGTCAGGAATTCTATCTAGATCAGTGGTAACAAAATCATAATGTGGGCAAAAAAGTCATTTAATTATTCCAGACTCAAAATCTGTAAAATAAATGGTTTGAACTAAATAATTTAAAGGAACTCCGAGTTTCTGAAATTCAAAGACTATATCTTAAAGTGATGCACAAAAAGCCAATGACTCCAAAACTGTCACAATAAATAGCCTACAGGACTAATTCTATGAACACCAAATGAAACAAACAGATAACACATATTAAGAATCTGGGAAAAAAAAAATCATACAATTTGAGTGATCACAACATTTTTAGAAATCAATTAAAAGAAAATTATCAGAGTTAAGTACAAAAATTTAATGTTAATTTTATGGGGAAAATGTAACCACAATTTTACTATTTGACAATAAAAAAATCATTAAATGATGGTATATCCATGACACAATAGCCCATATCCATTACAAATCAAGTTCTCAAAAAAATGCATGATATAATAAGCACTCAGAATGTGATGCTGAGTGAAAAGGGCAAAATATAAAATAATATTTACAATTTTGTTTTTAAAATATGTTTGCAAAAGAAAAAAGACTGCAAGAAAAGTCACTAAAATGTTAGCAGGTGTTACCTCAGATTAATGGCAATAGGAATAACTTTTTCCTCTATAGATTCTTTTATTCCCAATTTTCTACTATAATCAACTATAATTTCTACAACCAAAAAAAGCAATACAACATCCATTTATGGTTAAATTAAAAAACTCTAAACAAACCAGGAGTTAAAAAGAACTTCCTCAATCTAATCAAAATGATACTTAAAAAAAACTCACAGCTAACTACTCACTGGTAAAAGACTACATAGCTTTTCTACTAAAATGAGAAACAAGGCAAGGATGTCTGCTCTGACTTGTCCTATTAACACAACTAGAGAGCCTAGAGAGTGCAATGACACAAGAAAGCAAAATAAAAGGCAAACAGATGGGAAAATATGAAATAAAACTGTCTCTACTGACAGACAGCATGATTGTCTATGTAAAATAATCCCAATGAGTCCACAAAAGCTACTAGAACTAATAAGTGAGTTTAATGAAGATGTAAGATTTGTGGTCAATACAAAAATTGATTTATTTATATAAACTGGAAATAGAAATTTTTTAAAAGGCTACCATTTAAAACAGCATAAAACACTTAGATACAAATATAACAAAATACATGCCAAATTTTTATGCTGAAAGCTGAAAAACAGTGAGAGAAATCAAAGACCTAAATAAATGAAGGCATTTTATTATTAAGGGATTTAAAAACAATATTGTTAAGATGTCAGTTCTCCCCAAACTGATCTATTACTTCAATGCAATCCTAATCAAAATTTCACATGCTTTTTTATAGAAAGAAATAAGCTGGTTCTAAAGATTACATGGAAAGAAAAGGACCTAAAACACAAAACAATATAAAAAATAACAAAATTGGGATACTCAGGATTCCTGATTTCAAAACATACTATAAAGCCACTGTAATAAAGATGGTGTGGTTTGGGACAAAGGAGAGATATACAGGACAATGAAACAAATCAATAGTACATACATAGTCAATTGATTTTTGACAAAGGTGCCAAGAAAATTTAATGAAGAAAAGATAGAAAAAATAGCCTTTTCAATAAATGGGTGCTGCAAGAATTAGGAATCTGTATACAGAAAGAGAGAGAGAGAGAGAGAGAGAAACGTTGACTTTTCCACAATAAAAAAGTACAAAGCACTGATACATGCATGGACATGGATGAACAACAAAAGCATTAAGTGAAAAAAAACCAGAAACAAAAGGCTACAACTGTATGATTCCATTTATACGACATTCCAAAAAAGACAAAACTACAGGTACAGAAAACAGATCAGAGGTTGCCAGGACTTGTAGGTGAAGGGAGGGAACTAACTATAAAGGGGCTTGAGCAAACTTTCTGGAATGATGGAAATGTTCTTTGTCTTACTGCGGTGGTTGTTTCATGACCATATGCATTTGTCAGAGTTTATACAATATATTATAAATTACTTTTTACTTCTTATAAGTCATGTCCCAATAATAGAGGCATCATATGCCCTTTTGAAAAATATGTATAAATTTAAAGAAACTAAACCAAGCGTACTGGGTATAGGAGTGGGGCAGCGAGGAAACAACATGGAGACCAAAAATCCTTAATATATTGCAAATCCAAAAAATTCTTTTATCATTAGTAAATAAGAAGAAACAGATATTCATTGATACAAAGAGTTAATCTAAAGAAAGTTGCCTTTGGACAGAAAATAAGAAAATTTGATGAGCTTTCTGGAAAGCTCAAAAAATCACAAGGACCTTGTTGATAAAATACTGTGATTGAGCTAGAATTTGGAAATATTGGACTCCTATTTATCCATTTAAGCTCCAGACAAACTAATTGTTATCCATCTCTCTTCTCTTTTTCACTACCACAAAAAAAAAGTGATGTCCTTCTGTGATGATTTTCTGCAGTTTCTTTTTGTCTCTTATTAAGTATTAAGATGATTAAAATAAACAAAATAGCCTCAGAAGTTTTGAGCTGATCATTCCAATAAGATAAATTTTTCCATTTAATGAAAGTTAAGAGGTAAGTTGTAACTTCCATCACTTTGTTTTATGTTTGTTCCATCTGGCTTATACTGTTGCTAGGAAACCAGTTCATAAAAAGATTTCCCAGTCCACAGAGCAATCTCCTAGCCAGCCTGAAGGATACCAAACTTTGTAACCAGGGCAATTCTCTATCACACAATTTTCTGGTTAGCCTGCACCACACAGGTGCACTCTCCCTGGCATCCTGTGCTCCATTTACCTAGCAGGTACAGTATAACCAATCCTCTCAGTGCAACAGAAATTATAGCAGAAGGCAATGAAATGATCACAAGTGGAGAGCTCTCCGATGGCAGAGAACACAGTGAATTTATCGTCAGTCCCTGTTGCCCCACCCAACTAAACATTCTGGGTTTTTTGCCTTAAATTGTGGGGTGAAATGTCAGCCCGCCCAATGGCAAGATGAAATGTCAGCCCACCCCAATCATTCCACCAGGCAAATGCAAACTGCTTCCAAAAGGTATCATCCAACTCCCTTGCCGGATAAATATTTGGAGAGGAAGGTGGCATCAGTATCTGCACAGTTGGTCGGGGTAGGGAGAGGAGAGGCAAGAGTCGGAATTCGTAAAGGGCCGCTGAGTCACTCACAGCTGTGGCCAATACTTTACCCTCCAGGAAATCAGGCTCTGCCCCAACTCTCATCAGGAAAGCAAGTGACAGTAGTAGCAGCAGCAGCAGCATCCTACCAAAAAAAACACTCAGTACTGCTTTTAATAGTTGCCACTCCTTAAAATAAAGCCAAAAATAGGTTTCATGTCCAAAGCTTTCCTCCGCAGTACGCGACACGCGCAGATGGAGAAAACATCTTTACTGTGGGGAAACGGAGGCGCGCTTATAAGGATGAAGGATACCTCACCACTTGGCAAACTTACTAGTTCCTGCCTTAACTCCGAAATGCCACCTTTATTGCAACATGTGGCCCAAGTAACTACATATAAGGAAATGTGGCTGGCGGACGTTGTAGAGCTTTTACCCGGTGTACTTGGCAAAGGGGGAAACATAAACCAGGCGCGTTCGGTGCAACCTTCGGTGCAACCTCGACAAGAATCAAAGTCCGTTCAGTACGAGCCTCGGTGACAGAATATCACGTGTACTTGCGCATACTTTAGAAAACACTCGATTCTAGAACGTGCAGGTGCCGATACTTGCCGGCGAGCGCAAGAACGGGTCGACACTCGCCGCCCTGGGAGGCCGGCTCGGTTCCTGCCGGAGGCGGGTCACGCCCCCCTAACTCCCGGACCAGGCCACCGCCGGGCGGAGGCTGGAGCAGGCTGGTGGCGGAAGCTCGGCAACGCTCCCCGCTCAGGTGGGGAGCGCCTTGCCTCGCGCGGCCCCGGCCCCGAGACCCAGGCCCGGAAGGGGAGCGTCCATTTACCTGCTCCCCGTTCTCGCTCGCCGCCGCCGTCGCCGCGCCGCTCACCCACGCTGCCAGGTGAGCCACCCCCAGCACACAGACCCGCACGCGCACACTCGGGGCACCACCCCAGCCCCTCACGGGTGACCGCGGCCCCAGTCCCACAAGTGGGGGTAGCCCACGCACCACCCGGCTTCGAACACCTCTGCCCCCGGAAGTTGATTTCCGCCAAGACCCGCCCAACCCCGCGCCAGTCACTCAACGCAAACACGAGCGTCACGTGGCCCTGAGCTGAGGCTGGAGCTCCGGCCCGATTTCGGTTCCACGCCATCCCTGGCTTGCGTGGTTCGCAGAGGGTTACCCTTGTGAAAGAGGGTGACTGACTTTGTCCTGCCCTTTCCCTAGAGCTTCCTGCTGTTAATTACAGCTTTTCATTCTTGAGTCGCAGGCCCTGCTTCTATGCCTAATCCAGGCAAATAAAACCATCCCCAAATCACATTGACCCTCGCGTCTGTGACTCTGTAGGAATGGCCCTGAGAAGAGCCCGCCTAATCTCTTCGCCACTTCCAAGCAGAATTCAGTAAAATCTGGAACTGAGGGAAATGCCTAATGTGTACAGTAGGTGCTCAAGAAATGGTTGCTGACTAGACAGCTGCTCCGTCGCGTCTTTGCATATCCGAACTCTAAAGCACACGGATCCTCCTAAGCCAAGAGCCTCTCCACACCACCACTGTGACTTCAGTCAGAGAACGCTGCTCTAGAAGTGCTTTGGTTCTTGTCCTCAACTGCAGATCACAGCAATTGATATATGCTATCTCTGATGCAGAGACACTTTATTTTCAGCGGCCAACGCATCCCATTTTTCTCAAAGCCTCAGTCAAATAGCTTCTCATGAAGAAAAGGAAAAATTACATAATTTACAGATTTTTTTTTATTTGAAAGGAAGGATGGGTATATAGATTTTTTTTTAATGTCCATTACAGACTGTTAATAGCTATTAGAAACAGTCAACTAGCAAGCCGCTAATTAAAGATTATTCTATTTTTGCTGTGGGAGGGATTTGGAGAACATTAATTTAACAATTTTTTTATTAAGTGTATACCATATACCCTGTAATGGGGCAAGTTGTGACAATCCAAGAGTGAGCAAGATACATTCAAGATCTTTGCCTTCAAGGAGCTTACTGACTAGTAAGAAAGAAAAACAAGTAACCTGGATATTCTGAGCATAAATCTCTGGAATATTTGCATTCATTGGATAACAGGCATTCTTTAACATCGTGGACATTGTTTTTTCATCTTTCTGTTGAACAACATTGGCTCAAATCTGTAATCAATGCTGTGTACTAGAAGTGGAAAATATTGGCAAGGTATCCTGAAAAGCCTCCAGTAAGTGCAGGCCTTAGTGGTTAATGAACAGTTTCAATACTGAGCAGGTTTCCTCTTCTGCACCCTTCTTCCAGCCCACTCCATCTTTGTGTAAACAATGAACATATTTATTATAGGAAGTATGATGCTTTCTTGTATATTTGTTTACTTGTCTACTTGACCACCAAGTCAGGGACCCCTTCTCATTTGTATATCCAGCAATCTACTTCTCTCTTGTCTCTACATATCCAGCAGGCTAGCAGTGTCTAGTAATTAGAAAAAAGGTATTCAATAAATGTTTCTTAAACTGAGTACAATAACCTTTATATCATTTTGTCACTCATATCTCTTTCTGCTGGAAACTTCCAGATAAGTTTATCAGTTTCCATTAATGTATCTGCATATTCACTGTGTCCCACCTAAACCAATATTCAATGTTAGACATTATTATTTGTAGTAATAATAGTAACTAATATTTATTGAGCATTTGCTATGTGCCTGGCATTGGGCTAAATATTTTAAGTCTATTATCTAATTTGTTATCACAATAATCCTACAAAGTAGGTATATTGATATATTCACTTTTTAAATTAGGATATAGACTTAGAAGGGTTAATTTAACCAAGTGGCATAGCAGGATTTAAAGCCAGATCTGCCCAACAGAAGGATTTAATGTTTATTTGCTACAGCGTCTCACCTCTGCTTTTCAAGTCACTTGTTTGTCAGTGAATCCAAATCCCACCACTTCCATGAAATTTTTCTCTGCTCCCCACAGTAATCTGTCTTTTATTTTTTGTGTGCAATTCAATGGTTTTTAATATATTCACAGTTGTACAATCATCACCACAATCAATTTTAGAATATTTTCATAACTTTATGAAGAAACTCCATTTACTTTGGCAATTGCCCCACACACTCCTCCCATTCCCCCACTCTTTACCTCAGCCCTAGGCAACCACTATTCCATTTTCTGTCTCTATGCTTTTGCCAATCTTGGACATTTCATATAAATGGAATCATGCAATATGTGGTCTTTTGTGATTGGCTTCTTCACTTAGCATCATGTTTTCTAAGTTCATTTATTCATTCATCAGTTGTATTGTTTCTACTTTTTGGATATAATGAATAAGCTTCTATGGATATTTATGTACAAGTATTTGTATCAGCATATGTTTTCATTTCTCTTGGATGTGTACCTAAGAGTGGAATTGCTGGCTCATATGGAAATTCTATATTTCACCTTTTGCAGAACTGCTGAACTGTTTCCAAACTGTCTGTACCATTTCGCATTCCTACCAGCAATGTATGAGGACTCTAGTTTTTCCACTGTGTCTTATGTTGTTTTCTCTAGAACATATGCCTCTATTACTTTTCAGGGTATTTTCTATAAGCCATCTTATATTGTTATTTACCTTTGTTGTGTATTTATCTGCAGGACCATCATCCTAATAGGTTGTGAGGTTCTGAGATGAGAAACATGGTGCCTGCCCTCATGTGGATAAAATCTGGAAAAGGACACAAACAATCAAATCAGGTATTACAGTAATAATAAGCACTGAAATCAAGTTTATTACTAAAGTGGGAGGAAGAGCACCTCACTCAATCCAGATTAAAAAGGAAGTATTTAACATAGAATGTAAAGCTCAGGACAAATCTTGAAGAACCATTAGTAATTGGCCAAGCTAAGGAGAGACATGAGTGTGCTCCAGACAAAGAAACACATACCGTTGTATGTATTTCCTTGCCTATGAACTGTGGAAATGTTTTTTGTAAGTATAATGGAAGCAAAGATGGTGGTGTGTGGGAATGCGGCAGGAGAAATGGGAAATTTAGATGGGGTAAGATGATGAATTTTGTGAACTGTCCCAGGAAGTTTGAACTCTATCCTGAAGGTAATGGAAAATTGCTGGATTATTTAAGCAAGGTTTGGGAAGAATTACTTTAGCAGCAGTGTAGAGGATGGATTACTGGGTCGGGGAGAGGTGGCCAACACTGCAGAAACAAGGAAACCAGTTAGAAGACATGGAATAACTAGAATGAGGAGTTGTGAAGGCCTGAGCCAGCATCATAGCCATGAAGTTGGCAAAGATGATTTGAAAAGCATGTGGACAGCAAAAAAGAGGAAAGAACTGGGGTTACTGGTGCTATTCAAAGAAGTAGAGGATTCAGGAGGAAGGTGGTGCACTTGGTGATAAGAATAATGAAGCACTACAATGGTGGTGTTTTAGTTCACTTGGGCTGATATAACAAAATACTGAGTAGCTTATAAAAAACAAATGTGTTTCTGACAGATCTAGAGGGTGGGCAATCCAAGATCAAGGCACTGTCAGATTTGATGTCTGGCGAAGGTCCACTTTCTGGTTCATAAATGGTGGCTTCTAGCTGTGACCTCACATGGTAGAAGAGGCAAAGCAGCTCTTGGGAGTCTCTTTTATAAGGACACTAATCCCATTCATGAGGTCTTTGCCCATATGACCTAACTAAAGAGCCCCACCTCCTAACACCATCACATTGGAGGTTAATTTCAACATATGAATTCTAGAGGGACACAAATATTCAGACCATAGCAGGTAACACTAATTTAAACTTACTACCATTGTGTTAATGTGCTATTGCAATCACCCACAGAAATGAGATGGACCCCCACCCAAAATTTCATTCATATTTCAAGACTTATGACACCACATATGCACCAAGAGGGTATAAGAAGATTTATTATTCACAAAATGAAGCTTTTTAGGAAGAGCAAAGCTAACTTCCCAAACAGGTCTAAAAATGGCTTGAGAGAGTAGGGGGAAAGGCTTTGGGGAGTTTTTTATGGCTACGACATGTAGCTAGGTTGAAAATTTCCTCATGAGGTGGGGCTTTTGTGGCTTAAATTTCCCACCAGCACCAAAATAGGGAGTACCCAGACTTTCTTATCAGCTTGCCCAGACGTGGGGCAAGAGAGAATGGGTGAATGATCATTGCACACAGCATGAATGTACCCAGTTATACTGTACTCTATAAATATATACAATTATCATGGGTCATTAAGAAAAATAAATTGAAAAGAGAGGAAAAAAAGAGAGTAGAACAGTGATTACAAGAGGCAGGAAAAGGGAGGAGGGGGTGGCGAAAGGTTAGTAGACTGGTACAAAGTCATAAAGTTGTAGTTAAATAGGAAGAATAAGTTCTGGTGCTCTAGGGTGACAAAAGCTGATAATGTTATATTGTATATTTCAAGATAGCCAGAAAAGAGGATCTTGGATGTTATAACTCCAATGAAATGATAAATGTGTAGGTGATAGATATGCTAACTATTCTGATTAGATCATTACACAATATATGCATGGATTGAAACAACAAAGTGTACTCCATAAACATGTACAATGAAAAAAAATTTTAAGAGGGAGAGAGAGAATGGGTAAGAGGTAGTGCCTGAAAGTTGTCAACAGTCAAATATCAAAAATGGAATTAAAGTCTTTAGAACATATGTTTAGGTCTAGTAGTTTTTTTGTATATTTTGGGTGTGTTTGTTTTAACTCCAACTAACAAAATAATATAGTTGTTATGTATTTTATACACTTTGAAAATGATTAGCATTGGAGATTGTTGTTGCCTTTCCAACATTTGTTCCACTCTTCCCACATCATACAGCATACATCTAAGAAATTTGGGTGAAATTAACCTCACCCTTATTCTCAAAATTAGTCCAATCAAGATAGTCCAATCCCAACCTCTAGTGTCCTCATAGCCACAAGAAATTGTTTAGGATTGAGCAAATCGCTAATCAGGGACTTTTGCCCCCAAACAGTGGAGAGTGCGCCCTTTCTCCCCCTTGACGTGAATGAGAAAGCATATGGTGCTTGTTGTTGGGGGCAGTTGTCTTGTAACCAAGAAAATGAAAGAGACATGGAGCTGGAACCCTGATCAAATAAATAAAGATGTGTGATTCTGTATGTAGACAAAGGGATGTAAAAAGTAAACTGTGAAAATTTTTAAATAAGCACTTTTCTGCCTCCTTCCTTTTCATCTGAATTCTTCAAATATGTAAGCCTTCAAATCAATTCAACATAGAATTTGATTTTTCTACTGATCCTCACTGGTAATGAATATTAAAGTCAGTTTGAATTTACTTCAAAATACTTTAGTGTGCGTAATGTATATAAATGTGTACATGTGTGTTACTGAATTTACCTAAATTGTCCAATGGTCATCAGTTGCCTTAATCTTGAATTCACACTGTGGGGGTATTCAGCTGGTTTTTAATCAAAAAATCTGCACTCCAAATGTAGCCACTATAACTACTGCCAATATCATTATCTCCCATTAACACCTGAGACCTTGCTAATCAATAAAATGAATGTTAAAAATGGGGTTTTGTTGTTGAAATTAGTGGTTTGTCGATTAGCATAATGGATGTTACAAATTGATTCTACTTGTTGAATCACGGCTGTTCATGATATGTAGATTGGATATAATATTTCAGAGGCAATTCCTATCTTGCATAACCAAGGGTATAAGAAATTAGCAAACCCTGTAGCCTACACCCTTAAAATACACCCTTCAGATTTCACACCTAAATGTCTAAATTCCAATAATCTTACATGACAAAGGTAGAAAAGTTTAATATTCTGCTTAACTAAAGGAAGAGTCATGCTCATTATAGAAATGACCCAGACATTTTGATGGAGGCAAGGAATAAATTATTGGTGCCTTTTCCTCTGCCCTACAAGATCACTTTTGAAATATTCCCTATGCAGGTGCCATAAAACATATCTCAGGGTAAGCCATTAAACTAAATTCAGACTGGCAGAACATGAATGTCTACTAGGAAACAAATTTCAAGATACAAAAGCTAAAGCTATACATGGTGTCTGACCATGGATACTTGCCTACAGAAATAGCAAGAAGCAAACAGTTCAAAAACCTAATATTTAAGGGAAAATGTATCATTGAATAAACTCTAGCCTGACTGATAATAGCCTGTGACTATTTAAGGAGTATCCTCAGACATCTGTAATCTACCTAATAGAAAATGAGCTACCAAAATGGTATAACCTCCCAAGAAGATCATCTTTCTCAATGAACATCTCAGATGGGGCCATGGAGGGCACAGAGAGCAAAACAGTAACTGCCCAAAAAACACACACCAGTGCCAGCCAGGACTCCTCAGTACTCCTGTGTACTGAATATAACAGAATCAATGACCACTGTGTAATGTTTCTGCATACTCCCTTTTTAATTGGGAATTTTTATTGCAGGTATTTTGACCTTTCTCTCCCATTGCTTGTGTACTGAATATAACAGAATCAATGACCACTGTGTAATGTTTCCGCATACTCCCTTTTTAATTGGGAATTTTTATTGCAGGTATTTTGACCTTTCTCTCCCATTGCATTTTGCATTTGTTGGTGGTAGATGCTTGTCATTGGTTGCTAGACCTTAAAGAACTCCAGGTGAAACTACACAATTTGGGGAAAGAGAAAGGGGGCAGGGATATATGCTAATTACAGTGGTTGGGCAGCAAAAGGGTATATACTCCAGTGGACATGGTAGTTGTCATCCAAATATGCATTTCACCCTACCCACATTGTGTAGCATTCAGGTGTGTTCGGTGAGATCAAGCTCACTTCCTTTTCAAGGGTGAGTCTAAACTATGTGAAGTTACCCCAACCTCCTTACCATAGTTATTGGAGTAGGGAAACCTAGTCCTAGGCCACTCAAGGCATAACCTTAATCATATGAATTGTTTCAGGGATCATCCAACAAGTACAAAGCACAGGACAATTGTTCAATGGTTATTGGGAAAAACTTCTTTCTTCCCCAGGATATAAATGAAGAATCATGTAACTGCTGCTGCTTTTAACAACCAACTTGTGACCATGAAGGAAACCAGTCTGAGGACAAAGCAGATACAGATAGTAAAATAAAGCTGATGTACAATTATACAATTATTATATACAATTGATATAACAATTCAGAGAATGAAGCTAAAGCTTTGATCAAATCACCTCCACTGGACTTTTCATTTATGTGAACAAGTCCCATTTATTGTTTAATCTAGTTTGGATTAGGTCTTATGTTACCTACAATCCAAAGTGTTTTAATTGGTAGAAGAATTCTTTGTTTCTAGCTTCATATTAAATGTTAGGAAATGAACTGTTATTTTCTGAAAATGGAAAAGAGCCTCATGTACCTTCTTCCCTTTTTTAGTGCTCATGCCAGAGAGATGTTGAAAATGAGTTACTGTCACTGTGAGCAGTTCTCTCAGATTCATGTGATAGCTTTCACATTAAAGTTAGGGGGAAAAAATTAGACATTGATTTTTAATGTTATACATAAACAAAGAACATAAAAAGTAAACCGTGAAAATTTTAAATAAGCACCTTTCTGGCCCTTCCTCCAATCAGGTCTCTTTTGAATTCTGTGCTGCATTTAACCCATTTGTGAAATCTCTGTTGTATAGGGGTTACATGAATCCTAACTTCTCACTTTTTCATGAATTGCCATTAGCCACCGTTTGGGTTTGCATAGTTTAGCTTAATTCACAAATGGGCAAGCATCTCTCCCTTAATATTTAAAAACATGAATTGCTTCTATTAGTATCTCGGGCCTAATAAACAAAAGAAAGATTAATCCAGAAAGAGAAACAAGAGAAGCCATTATTTCATTTATGAAATTAGAATAAATTACTAAAAACTAACTTACATGATCAGTTGCCTTTATGATCACTGAATAATAACTCAATACTATAGATAAAAAATGTATGTATCCATTCTATTTTCTTTACTCTTCATTGCATCTTTAAATAAATAAATAACTTGTATCTGTGGAATTAAACTTTCTGAAAACCAGTCCTGAAATATTTTTTATATTCTGAGTCAATTTTAACACCTAAATTATTTATATAATTTCCAGTGGTTAATTAAATGTTATATCCCTGACTGTTAAATGCTGTGATACATACTGAAAAATCAAAAAACTAATTAGGTTTTACATCCTTATTAAACTATTATATTGCTTCTTTAGAAGTTAGTCTTGCCACTTTCGCAGATGTAGCAAGCAATACTCTGGGCAGAAAGCCATGCAAGAGCTGCTACAGCTAAGATAAATTGAGTTTGAACTAAACTTTTTCAAAATTTTTGGTGCACCACAAAATTAACACATCATGAGAAAACTCTAATGTTTGAAAAATGGAATTTGAAAGAATATGGTTGAACCCCAAGCAACATTCTCTTGAGAGTTTGATCACTCTTTTTAAGTCAACCAGAAAAAATAAAATATTATATGTGAACAGTAGAAGGGCCTTCTGTTTATTTCTCTTTCTTTAGGTTTTGGATTTTAAATGATTTTATGTCCTTTGTTAAACTTTAACCTAGCATAGAAAAAAAATTACCCAAACATCTGAAAGAAAGTTATCCCTATTGGAAACCAACTCTGCCTGCGTATTTGTTAAATTGTCAATTCGGAAATACTTGGCTTATAACTTAAAATATAAATAAATTAAAGACTAGTGAAATTTTCCTTTGATACCAAAGTGTAGTCATATGGACATAAAGTCAGAGTATATCAAGCCAGCAATGTGTAAATCTGCCTCTGGTAATAAACTACAAACTCACTGCCTTTTTGAGAGGAAAGGGGAATTCACTAAGAGCTAAGGCATTGTTTGGCCTATTATTCATAGTATAAGTTTTGTTATTATTTTCATAAATTTATCAGAATCTTTGCTTAAGATGTGTATCTTAAACCCCAACATCCTATAATAATTTACCTAGTATTTTTCTATCAAAAGTTACAATTTAGCAAATGTTAATAATGCCTTCACTAAAGATTGAGTGACAACAAAATTAGTTGTTAGCTTAATGAAATAATTTTTTTAGTAAAATTTGGTTTATAAGATACCCAATGATAGTCAAGCTCCTGAGTAAAATATGGATTATATGAATTCTGTTATAAGGAATATCAATAACAGCATGCTCTTTGCTTTCTAGGAAAATGCTATGAATTCTTGATCATCACGTGATTACCTTTTGTGTAAGCAACATTTCCCCACGTTTATAATAATAGAATAAATATTTATTGTTAACAATCTGTAGTGACATGGATATGCTTTATATTCACTACGTATATATAAAACTCGCAATTATATTTATTCACATGCATTTAACACTGTAAGCCATGGTCTCTTTATAGAAATACATTCCCCCATCAACCTCAACAAAAACATTCTATCCTGATTCTCTGGCTTTTCAGAATATTCTTTATCTAATTCGCAGTCTCCCTCCTCCACCCTTTGCTTCAATGTGGCTGTTCTGAAAGTTTCTATCCTTCCTTCGCTTCTCACTCAGATTTAGCCATTCTCTTTGAGTAATCTTTTCTACTCACTACAAACTCTACCCCCTTAATGTAAATGATTCTGGAATACACAGGTATCTTCTGCATAAAACCTTCTTTCCCGATCTACATTAATGCTTTCTACATGCCCATCCAAAACCCATTTATCATGTTCACCTTTCCTGTAGAAGTGCTTTTTAACTCTCCAGCTCAGAATTATCTCTTGAGCTCAGAATAGATTTTACAGCTGCCTACTAGATATCTACCTAGATGTCCTACAGTAAAATCAAAACTTCGGTGTTTCAAAACAAACTCATCATCTGTCCTCCCATTCAACCTTCTTGCTCAATTGCTTTTGTATGCACCTGCCTTAGTCAGAACATGAGGTTCAGCTCCTTTAACAAAGACCCCAAAACAATAGTGGCTTAAACAAGATAAGTCTTTATTTCTTTCTCACATAAAAGCATAAACCTAGGCAATCCAGGGCTGTATCGTGGCTACACAGAGACCGGACCCATCCTCCTTTCATCTTGTTCCTCTCCAATTTTTAACATATGGATTTCTTCCCATGATGTAAAGTAGGTGCTCTAGTTCCTGCCATCATGTCTGCATTCTAACTAGCAGGAAAAGGGAATGGGGGAAGCAAAGGACATACCTCTTCTTTTTAAAAGCATGTTACAGAAGTCACATATCTCACATCCCATTGGCCAGAACTTTGCCACATAGCAATACCTCGCTACAAGGGAAGTTGGGAAATGTCCTCTTGGGATGGGCAGCTTTGTGGCTTGCTAAAACTCAGGAATTCTGTTACAAAGATGAAGGGGATAATACATACCCGGAAATAACCATCAGTTCCTTTCACATCAGTTCCATAAGGAGCTTTCACTCTCCTTCCTCTACTTCACTACTGCTACTGCCTTGTTAATACATATTTTTTCTTTCCATATGAATCTGCACTGAATGATTTCTGATCCTGTAATCTGAGTGGGATAGAAAAAATGCATTTACCAAACTGATGGCCCCATATCACATACCTAAGTCCATGTTGATTCACTCTAACAAAGTGGATTATCTCTAACAAAGATACCACATTTGTCACAGTAGCTGTCATGAGGACAACTACTTGGTTGAGCTTGAGAAGGTCTAAAGTCATCCTGCAGGATCTCTCCAATTTCTGTAGGAGCCAGATTAGTATGTCAAATAGAAATATGATGGAGACAACCACCCCTGCATCCTTTAGATCCAGAGTCAGCAAACTTTTTCTGCCAAGTAATAGATAGTATTTTAAGCTTTACAGGTCATGTGGTCTCTATTGCAACACTGGACCCAATATAAGCCCAACCTTGGACAGAATTCATTTTTTAACTGCTCTTAATATGCTCCCATTCTAACTGGAGGGCCCTGGTGATGTGTTAGGTCTCCTGGTATCAATTTCACCCAAATGTCTGGTTTTGAAATGTTTGGGTGCACATTACCTGAGTAAATGGCCTTCGGTCCCTTTGGTGAAGGACTGTGGGAATCATTAACAGCTACACTTACCATGGCATCACAGGTCCATCCCCATGGAGACCTAACCACTTCAGGGAATGGGTTCCACACTGGAAAATTGGCTCAGGCCCATAAACTGGGCAAGGGAACATGACACTTTATTTGATGGCCATCCTCAGCCTCTCTCTTATCTATGCTGGATTTCTTCTGTTGGTACATGCTAAATGATTCCATTGTCACTGCTTATTTATTTTGCCCCTAGGGTTGTCATATTCTATTAACATTTTCCATAATTCTTTGGGGTTCTGTCTTCCATTTTGACCTTTTTTGTGGTTACAGTAATTGAAAACCCCTGGCTTCGAGGAACACCACCGTACTGTTTAGTCTCATATTCTATTAACATTTTCCATAATTCTTTGGGGTTCTGTCTTCCATTTTGACCTTTTTTGTGGTTACAGTAATTGAAAACCCCTGGCTTCTGACAGTTAAGTGCCACCACCTGGTCTCTGTTGTTTCAGGGTCCTTTCGTCTCCTTTGCTAACCATGACTCAAGTTGCATAATGGCCTCTCCTTACTGTCATCTCTTGCCTAGAGAGGAACACCACCGTACTGTTTAGTCCTGCTGGTGCTCCTTGCACCATCTTATTCATTATGGCCTAGGTAAATTATGTATCCTCTGGGCCTCCCCATGGAACATAGTTATCTTACAGTCTTCCAACCCTAGCTGTATATCCATTCCAGCATGCCTATTTTCCTGAGCCTTTTATTCCCTTTGCCAACTTTCTGCCATGGCAGTCCTAACATTTTGACCATCTGTCTTGGTTGGCTTTTAACCATCTTTGAAGTTCAGCTACTCCCACTCTAAAGTCCTGGTCTTGGTCAATTTTCTTCAGCCTCCCCTTGCAATAAATGAGAACATCTTTGTAAGCAACCAAAGAAGCCCTGTAGCCTTAGCACTCAGCTTTCATTTGCTTGTTATTCATTCTCATTCATTCATTATCTTTTTGTAGACCACCAGTGCTGCTTAGCAATAGCCATCCAATCCTGTTCTCTTTATTGCTACTACATTCTCCATACATCTCAAGTGTCTGATTTATTCGGTCCAATTTACCAGCAGTGAAAATTTTAACAATTGGACTACTACCTTGTGCCAGAGGCTGGCTGTGCTCCATTTACCACCAGTGATAAGATTTTCATTGCCAGCAGGCAATGAATAACTCAGGCCAAAATCCCATCTTATCACCTACTTTCTTGAAGCAGTCTGATACCAAATATCACAGACTGCATTCTCAGGAAGCAGAAGCTAAGACAGAGTTTGGGGTGCAAGATGTTTATTAGGGATCAAACCTTTGATAGGAAGTAAAATGAACCAGGATCAGGGAGAGGGAGCAGCTGAAGTGTGGTGCCAACACAACAGAGCTTCAGTCAACTCAGCAGAAAGTTCTGGAACAAATATGTCTATCAGAATTGTCCTGCATCAGGTTAAAATGACCAGGCCTTTGTATTCCAACTTCTCTCATTCACCAGATGCAGATTGCCCTGGGAAGGGTGGGACCTTGGTAAAGACAGCTCTTTGCACCTAAGCAGACTGAGAAAGAGCTAACAGCTATAGATTGCCAGTCATAATTCCTGCAGCCAGGTAGGAAATCCTCCTTGAAGGGTGTATTAGTCCATTCTGTGTTGCTATAACAGAACACCTTTGACTGGGTAATTTATAAAGAACAGAGGTTTATTTGGCTTACAACTCTGGAATAGCTACATCAGGTGCAGGCCTCAGGCCACTTCTACTCATGGTGGAAAGTGGCAGGCAGCTGGCAGGGACAAGCAGATCACATGGCAAGAGGAAGCAAGAGAGAGAAAGAGGAGGTGCCAGGGTCTTTTAAACAACCAGCTCTCACAGGAACTAATAGAGTGAGAACTCACTCATTACTCCCCCCAACTAGGGAGAACATTAATCCATTCATGAAGGATCTGCCCCCATGACTCAATCAGTTTCCAACCCTGCCATGTTGGGGATCAGATTTCCACATGAGTTTTGACTGGGACAACACATCTAAACTCTCTCAAAGGGGAATCTGACGGTGCATCTCAGTGTCTAGCACATTAAACAACTTGCAAGTTTCTTCATGGCTGAAGCTTTCTCATCTTTTTTTTTTTTTTGGCAGCTGGCCGTTATGGGGATCTGAACCCTTGACCTTAGTGTTACAAGGCTGTGCTCTAACCAACTGAGCTAACTGGACAGCCCTCATCTTTGTTTCTGAATATGCTGTTTCCTCTTCCAGAGGTAATCTTCTTCCTTTTTTTCTCCTGGATAGCATCTGTCCATCCCCAGAGACTCAGCTTAGGCTCACTTCCTCTGGGAAGTCTTCTCTGAAACTTCCAGACCATATTGCCCATTCTCTGAGGCCCCAGAACATACTGCATGTGCTGTTATTATAGCCATTCTCAAACTATATTGTAATAATTTGCTTACACATTTTGCCTGACATATTGTGAACTCTTTGAAGACATGGATTATGTGTTTGTTTTTGTATCCAAAACATCTAAAACAATGTCTTTCACATAAGAAACACTAAATAAATATTTCCTAAATAAATGAGAAAACTCATACCTTTTTAATCCTATCCCTTTTCCTATCTCCTATGGAAAAGTTAGACCCCAAAAGATTACTGAAATAACTCTTTTATTTTTCATTGCATTCTTGTGCAATTTTAAAGTAATGACAGACTGGATGGGAATTTATATACTCAGTTCAGACTACTTCCCCAAGCCTCATATCATATATATATATATATGAGATCTCATATTTATATATCTTACTGCCTGGTGGACATTTTCTTCTGTCTCAAAACATCTCAGACTCAACATATTGACATATCCCAAAGGGCATGTATCATTTTCTCTCCTCAAGTATGCTCTTTATTTTATATTCTCTGTTTCTCTTAATGGTACTACCTATTCACCCAGCTGGAAAACTGAGCACCTTCCTGGACTCCTTCTTTTGCCTTCATTGTCTGTGTTCACCAAATCCTGATCATTTAACTTTCTAAACTTTTAGCCTCTCCTTTTCTTTCCTAATGCTAATGGCCAATTCAGGTACTTTTCTAATTTTCTGGACAAATTTTTAAGTGATCTTTCTGTCCTCAGACTTATTTCGTTAAAATCCATCCTCCACCAAACTTCCCCAAATAATATTCCTAATGGTGAGAAACTCTAGGCTTTCCTGCTAAGATCAGAAACAAGGTAAGGATGGGACCTCTCATTACTGCTTTCCAACATCAAAGTGGAAGTTCTAGCTACTGCCGTGAGATAAGAAAGGGGAATAAATGGCACATACATTGAGAAGAAAGAAAAAAAACTCTCCTTGTTTACAGATGCCATGGTCATCTATGTAGAAAATTTGAAAAAATCGACAAAAAAACTCCTGGAACTAATAAGTGATTATAGCAAAGTTCTCTGTCAACACTCAGGATATTGCTTTTATGTAAGGCTTAGATGCTATTTTATTTTATTTGGTTTTTTTTTTTTGGCTGGTACAGGGATCTGAACCCATGACCTTGGTGTTATATGGCTGTGCTCTAGCCAACTGAGGTAACTGGCCAGCCTTATGCTAATTTATTTAAACTTCTCTCTGAATTCCCTGCAAACTGAGGAGAATATTTTTTACCATACTTAAGCAACAAGTCAGCAGAAACCAGCAGAAAAACTCCAATGGCAGGCTTCCTTATTTGAGAGTAAAATTAATTAACAATAAGTAAAGACCAGTTTACTGAGTTGCAAGTAAATGGCTACAGAAAATTAAAAGATTGAGAGTCAAGAAAGGATTTAGTTCTCTTATAATTTAAACATTCAACTAGATGATAAGAGCAGAAGGAAAAATTACATTTCTATTTTAGAAGGCTCTGGATGGTAAATCAATTGAAGTTTGAAGAGTAAAAATTTTGATAAAAGGGTCCAAGATTAGCTCTCCATTCAGCAACAAAAGGCACTTATTTTATATGTCTATAAGTCCTTTTTTTTTCTTCAGAAAAGAAATTTTCAGTTATCTGACAATCATCCATTACTGGTGTTACTCTTACAAAATGCAGTTTCTTGAATTAGGAATAGGATAAGAAAATAACAAATGTACTTGCATACAATCAACAAATAGAGTTGAATACAGAAACTAATTAAACACTTCATTGGACACTGGGTTATTTGTGTCCCTCCTAGAATGTGAGGCTTGAGCAGTTCCATGTCTATTCTGAAACTTTTCATTATTGATTTAGCCATGGATGGTATGTATGCAGTCAGTTAGTAATGAATAAATAAGTAATATCACCCAGCAATATGGCAGTTTAATATGGTTGAAAGCCAGACATATTTGTGGTCCTTCCAAACCAAACAGTACTTCTAATGTTATTAGATTGGCTTTGGTTTTTGGCCTGCTCTTTAAGAATGAGAAAGCTCTATATTTTTATATATGAAATAGGGCTTGTTTATGTGGATGTAAGAGAATTTAGTGTGTCAATTACTGAGTCTGGTTTCTCTGCAAACTGAGGAGAATATTTTTTACCAGTGTTCTCAGGCTATGTTTTAGAGATATTTGAAGATGCAGGAAAATGTCGTAGTGGAAGTAATAGTAGTATTTTTTTTAAAAAAAGATTGAGCTAGTAAGACTCATTACAACTATTCTGGATCCATTGTTGGCTAAGTGAAAAGGAAAATTTTACCAGCTGATGGCCGTTTGATGACCGGCATGGAAAGAATTGGTAGACTCAGGAGAGCACACAATTGAGAGAAGTGATCACATCACAAAAATGTGACATCATTCTTTGGCATTAGCTGGCATCCTGGGCATGGTGAGTGAATTACACTCTCAACTCTGAATTTTCCCCTCTAGATTACCCTCGTGGCTCACCAGAGGGCAGTGTACTGTAATCAACTCAACTGCTCCCTGCATGGGATGTCTCCTATGTGAAAACCAAGGAATCATCAAAGGCGAGATAATAGGTTACCAAAGTTGTTTGTTAAATTTGTTGTATCTATGCCCATACATAGAATTCTTAGTATCAAGAAATTAACCGATAACCACAGGAGATAGCATATAATGAGTTTTTAGTAAATTCTGTGTTATAGTTTCAAGTCTGCAACAATCATTTTGGGATTGCAGAACTCAGTTCTCCCTTTTAGACTTAAAAATGCATTATATTATCTAAGGGTGGATAAATTGCCTTCCTTCACATATCTCACACCTGAATTCTCAAGGGTTTCCAATCTTACATGCAGATTTATTAATTCAGTGAATACTGATCGAACAATTAGAATGTGGAATATAACAAGATAATGCACCTATAAATCCTGCACAAAGGGAGCTTGAAACCTATCAAGGGATCAAAGTGTAAATGAAAAATTAAACACATGACCAACATTATATAAATTACTATGAGAATTCACAGGATGGAGAGATGAAGACTTTGGGGAAGGGTTCAGAATCTGAGCTGAGTGTCATAGAAATCATTTGGACATACTGAGAGTGATGAAAGCACATCCCAGATAAAGGAAACCTCAGGGATGTGCAAAAGTAAAGACTTAGAGGCTTAGAGTATGTGAAAAATAGTAGTGGAAAATAATGCTGGAAAGCTATACTGTGAATAGTTCCTTGAGTGTATTGAATACCAGGCATTCTCCAAAATTGAGCTGACAACGGGAAGTTGTTATAAGAGTAAAAGATCAGCATCGGCATTGTATACTAAAAAAAAAAAAAATTGATCTGGCAGCATTGTGTGGGATAGACTAGAGAAGTGAGAACCCAAAGGTAGGAAGATCAGTTAAAAGCCTATTTCAATAATCCTGTAGGCTTTGAGACTAAAAAAATGGGCAAGCAAGAGATTCTGTACAAGTAGAATTTGTATGAGTAAAAACTAAGTAGCTGTGGGTGGGGTAAAGACAGAAAGAAGTCAAAACATAGTCTGAGGTTTTGAGCTGAAGTGGGAAGATGATGACTTTATTCATTGAAATACAAGACACAGGAGAAGTAGGCTTGAGAAAGAAATTGACCAAAAATCCTAAATAGAAAATCCTACTCAAAATCTTTATGAAGCTAAATAGTCACTTATCTTTTTATATTTTCCAAATTAATTCATATAAACCTGGAAGACTTATTACTGCTGATACCCAAAAAATGTATACTGAAACAGCAAATTTTTGCTTATAATAAAATGTTTTGAAATTTTTCAATGTGAAAATCAAAGAGGAGTATACAGTGCACTCAAGATTAACAGATGAATTACATCATCACTGTAAACAGGAGTTGCCGAAGGTGGTTTCTCACCACTGAGGAAAGTAAAATTTTTTATCGAGGAAAATAACATTAGTTAAACTTCATTGTTATTAAACTTTAAGAATACCCTGATTTTGGCAAATGGTTAATTTCTGCTTAACAAAAAGGAAAGAGTTGCAACCTTTCTCTGATGCAAACATGTTCAAAGCATTTTTTCTTTCTAATAGAAAAAATTTGATAGGACATTTGAAAGAATCAATAATAATCTTATAAGAAAAAAAGAATAAATTATAACTTCTTTTTATATTTTTAAACATTTTTCGTGTATTAACTGAAAAGAGCTGTGAGGGAGTCCATTTGCTCAAACACATTGTAATGTTTTTCCCCAATACAGTCGACAGTTACAAAACCCAGACACCAAGCTGTTAAAGAAACTTTCCCAGCTGAAGCATCTGCTTTTGTGGCAATTTTTTCAGTCAATCATATGGGAAGTTTTGGAGTTGCCTTGAGCTCATCTGTTAGTTTTTCTACTCAAATTAAACAAATGACATCATAAGTGGCATGAACTTGTTTCTTAGCCACTGCGGGTAAAAAAATGTGGTAGCTAATTTTCCTTGCTTGAGATCTGTAATCTTATCTTTCTCTTTTGACCCTTAAAACACCCTTGTCCATACTTGTAGACCCCATGGCTTGAAATTTGTCTTCTGTATATGTCACAGAGGAGTCTTCTACATATTAATCATGTCCTCTTCACCATGCCCTCATACTTATATAATTATTTAAAGCAAAAATAGCCCATCATCTTGATGGGTTATTGTACTTGTTATTTTAGTGTATGTCTTGTAAAATCAGAATTAAAATGCTTTATGCAATTTATCAACTTCACTTTGCTTGGTCACCTACATGTACTAATAATGCACTATAGGAAGCCCTCATGAATTCAACACCATCAGGACAGCACATGAACTTTCAGAAAACAAGACCACCACATTATACTGTGATTGCCCCTCTTTTGTTAATACACCCATCCCTATTGGAATGTAAGCCATCTGAGGGGAAGTGTCTAGTGTAAGATGCACTTTGTATGCTCTAGAAAACAAGAAGGGAATGGAAAAGTCAGCTGGTGCCAAGACTTCTGGCAGTAGGAACATTCACAATAGTGGCTGGTATTCTGCTAAAGAGGAAAAGGAAGTACCAAGGAAATGAGATAATAGTTATTATCCAAGAATCACGAAGCATAGAGAATTTTAAACCTCTGGTCCTACTTTTCTTACATATCTGTTTAATATGTATTTAAGTATGAATTTATGTATGTATTTATTTAATATTGGTAAAACACACATAGTATAAAATTTCCTATCTCAACCATTTTTATGTGTACACTTCTGTGGCACCCATCATCACCATCTATCTCAGAACTCTCTTCATGCTGCAAAACTAAAATTTTGTACCCATTAAATAACTCCATTTCCCCCCTCCTACCACCCCTTCGCAGCCACCAATCTACTTTCTGTCTTTCCATCTTTATCAATTTGACTACTCTAGGTACCTAACGTAGGTGAAATCATATAGCATTTGTCTCTCTCTCACTGGCTTGTTTCACTTAGCATGTCCTCAAGGTTCATTCACATTGTAGCATTTGTCAGAATTCCCTTCCTTTTTTAAGGCCAAATAATATTCTATTATATGTATATACCACATTTTGTTTATCCATTTATCCATCCATCAGTGGATGTTTAGGTTGTTTCCACCTTTTGGCTATTGTGAATAATGCTGTTATAAACATGGGTGTACAGATATCTCATCAAGACCCTGCTCTCAATTCTTTGGCATGTATACCCAGGAATGGAATTGCTGGATCATATGATTATTCTATTTTTGAGGAATCACCATACTGTTTTCCAAAATGAGTGAACGATTTTACATTCCCACCAAGACCTCATCAAGACCCTGCTCTCAATTCTTTGGCATGTATACCCAGGAATGGAATTGCTGGATCATATGATTATTCTATTTTTCATTTTTTGAGGAATCACCATACTGTTTTCCAAAATGAGTGAACGATTTTACATTCCCACCAAGAGTGTACAAGGGTTCTAATTTATTTGCATCCTCGCCAATACTTATTTTCTGGTCTTGTTTTGTTGATAGTAGCCATCCTATTGAGTGTAAAGTGGTATCTCATTGCAGTTTTGATTTGCATTTACCTAATGATTAGTGATGTTGAACATCTTTTCATGTTCTTATTGGCCATTTGTATATCTTCTTTGGAGAATTATCTATTCAAGAAATTTTCCTATTTCAAAAATTGGTGTTCAATTTTTGTTGTTGAGTTGTAGGAGTTCTTCACATATTCTAGATATTAACTCCTTATCAGATATGTGATTTGAAAATATCTTTTCTTTGTTGCATGGGTTGCCTTTTTTACTCTGTTGGTTGAGTCCTTTGATAAGTAGAAGTTTTTAATTTTGATGTAGTTCAATTTATCTATGTTTTGTTTTTGTCATTGCTTGTGCTTTTGGTGTCATATCCAAGATATCATTTCCACTTCCAATGTCACAAAGTTTCTCTCCTATGTTTCTTCTAAGAGTTTTATTGTTTTACCTTTTACATTTAGGTCTTTGATCCATTTTGAGTTATTTTTGGTATATGGGGTAAGGTAAGTTTCCAACTTCATTTTTTTCTATGTGGATATCCAGTTATTCCAAAACCATTTGTTGAAAAGACTGTTCTTTCCTGTTGAATGTTCTTGGCACCCATGTTGAAAATCACTTGACACAAGGGTTTCTTTCTGGGCTCTCTGTTCCTATTATATTCCATAGGTCTATATGTCTGCCTTTATCAGTACCACAGTTTCAATTACTGCAGCTTTGCAATAAGTTTTGAAATTAGAAAGTGTGAGACCTCCAACTTTGTTCTTTTTCAAGATTGTTTGGCTATTTGAGATCTCTAGAGATATCACATCAATTTTAAGATGAATTTTTCTAATCCTGAAAAAAAAAGGTTGGGACTTTGATAAGGATTACACTGGACTTGTAGATGGCTTAGAGTAGTATTGACATCTTAACAATTTTAAGTCTGACAATCTCCAATGTATCTTTAAGGCTGAGAACAAAGGCCATTTTTCTAGTTTAAAAAGTCAATTTATTGAGGGCCGGCCCGGTGGCGCACTGCTACAGTGCACCGCTTGAGAGCACGGTGGCGCTCCTGCCGAGGGTTCGGATCCCACATACAGACTGGCTCCCGCTCACTGGCTGAGCGAGGTGCGGGAGCAACACCGAGGGTTGCGATCCCGTTGCCGGTCCCGGTCCGGTACGGGCGCAACACTGAGGGTTGCGATCCGTTGCCAGACACGAAAAAAGACAAAAAAAAAAAAAAAAAAAAAGTCAATTTATTGAATAAAAGACAGAGTAGACATTCTATTCTAGGTACCCATGATGTCAAATTCCAAGCAACTGGGGAGGAAGTAGAGATTGGAGTGGTTTGTCTATTAAAAAATTGAAATACAACCAGTGGAATTTACTAGTTTGGTTGAGAAGATAGCAAAAAAAGAAAAAAAAAAAAATTAAACATCCAGCTTTGCTTAATATTAAATTCCTATGTATATAATTTATGTTTATGCATTTTTATTTGTTTCCATTGATCTAGCATTCTATTTGACACCATATCACAGTTTTAATTGTTGTAATTTTGTAATTTACTTTAATATTGGGTAGGTGAATTATCTATACTTTGTTTTCTCATAAATAATTAAGTTAATCTTGCTCATGAATTTTTCAAGGATTACAAAAATTTTATCAAATTTTTTAAAATTCTCATTAGTATTTTCATTGAAATCATATTAAATGTATAAATTAATTTGAGGGGAATTGATACCTTCATAGTATTGAATCTTCAACATCCAAGAATGTGATATGTCTCTCCGTTCATTCAAGACTTGTCTCTTTAAGAAAAGTTTTACTGAAGAAATCATATTTATTTTTAAGTTTAATCATGATATAGATAGATATGTACACACACATATGAGTATATGTAATATTATTATAAAATTTCCCCCTCCATAGTTTCTAACTGGATATTGTTATTGTTGGCATGGGGAAAAATCCATAAATTTCTATTAATGTTAACTATAATTCTTTTTGGTTTTAGAGAATAAAAATAAAAATTACATCTGACAATAATGAATGTTTTTTTCTTCTCCTACCCTGTAATTACACTTGGTTGTTCATGGTCTAAAGAATATAGAAATACGTCAGTAAATAATAGTGGTATTATCAGGCATCAAGTACTGTTTTTGACTTTTGCTGAAATGCCTGTCATGTTTCACCATTAAATATGACAGAACCAGTGGAATGATATCATAGTTTATTTTTTTCTCTTTTTTTATGTATCATATTTTAAAAGTATCTATTCTTATTTTATTATGGGTTTCAGTCTTTGATTTATGATTGGATGTTCAATTCTATCAAATCTATTTTCTGTATTGTATCAATCAGGGATCAGCCAAGAAAACAGCAGCTACTCCATGTAGTCAAGGTATAAAGAGTTTATTATTGTAATTATGAGATTACACAATTGTTGGAAGACTTAGAGAAACAAAGGTCACGGAGCTTAAAACTCAAGAGCTCAGCCTGAAACAACATAGCGGGTGGTTCTTGAGAACTATCATGAAAGCCGCCGTGAATCTCATGTTTGCTCATTTGTCAGTTCACACTGGCCTCCAGAGAATAATGGCTTCTCCTTCTTTCGTGCTCTATAAATCTCATGTGAGTCTTTCTTATTGGTAAATTCTAGCCAGGAGTGGTAGCCCGTGGCTTGTCCTCTGCAATGCCAAGGAACCATAAAAGGAAGCAGAAGTGATGCCAAATGAACAACTGTCTACCCCAATTTATTATTTACTGAGATGAGCATATAGTTTTAATACAATTAATTATATTAATGGGTTTTCTAATATCAAGCCATACTTGAAATAAAACCTACCTTATCCTATGTATATTTTGATATACTATCAAATTTAATTTATTAAAACTGTATTTTGTGTAGTTGGATTTTTTGTATTATATTTATGAGAGAGTGCTGTAGTTATATTGTATGATGGTATCTTTGTCTGAATTTACCAAGATTATATTTGCTTTAAAATATGAATTGGAAAGGTTACCATCTTTTTTCTGTGTTCTTAAAGAATTTACATTTATCACGTAAGAATTGCTTGTTGCTTGATAATTAGAAATAACTTACAAAAATATCTGAGCCCTACACCTTTTTTAATCATTATTTTCAATTCCATAAATAAATATTGATTTGTGCTTTTCTCAATTTAACCAATATTATAAGAGAGAAAAAAAAAACTTTACAAAGCTGAAAAACTGTGTACTTTTCTAATCAACAGGATTCGATGTCCTGTTGGCAGGCTAAATTAATGCAAAAGTACTAATACCTAGACATGCTAGAATGAAAACTTTAAATTCCAAAGACAAAGGAAAAATTCTACAGCATGCCAGCAGAATAGCACAGATTGCCTCTAAAAAAAGTGAAAATCAGATATGCTTGGGGCAGGAGTATAACATTAAGGGAGAAAAAAATGGTGTGTCATTTTGAGAGAAAGTTTTACTATCCAAAAGTTCTATACTAAATTGTTGTTTACATATGAAGGCAACAGAAAGACATTCTCATATATGCATGGGGCTCAGAAAGTATACCACCCAGATATCCTTAATGAAAAATTTCTCACAGATGTGCCCCAGCCCAATGAGAGATGCATCAAAATAAATAACAAAAGAGAGGAGAAATGATAGTAAAAGAGAGTTGAGATGAATATTAAGGGCAGTTAACACTGAATTAAATTTAGATATTTGCTAGAATTGCTGAATCAAACAATGCAAATGTCAAAAAAAAGTTAAAACATGTATAACAAAATATTTTCAAATATTAAAGGTAATTACTAATAGAACTTTAAACAGTATAGAAACACAAGGATAAAAAAGATTTATAACAGTCCTATGAGTGGATATGAGGCAGTTTGTTTTTTCAGTCACTATCTGAAGCAAATAAATCTATATAATAATGTTTAAGGTAATTTGATTACACATTTCTGAATTTTTCTAAATGCATAAATTATGACCAAATATTTCCAAAATTAAAAATTCTTTTAAAGAATTTAAAGAGTAAGCAGATAACAAGAAAAAAATTATGTATAACTATGGTCTTTACACTATTGTTTATAATAGCAAAAGATATAGATCTATCATCCTCTCTCATCCCTTTTTCTATGAAAACTAATTTTACTTTCTAGAGCATTGCTTCTTTTCTTATGGAGACTTAAAAAAATTTTGCATTTTTATTTTTTTAAGACTTCCTTTTTCTTCTCTCTGATCTTTTCTCCATTGTTTCTTTTTTTTTTTTTTTTCCTTTTTGTCTTTTTTACTGACCGGTAACGGGATCACAACCCTTGGTGTTGCACCTGCACCACGCTCAGCCAGTGAGCGGGAACCGGTCTCCACATGGGATCCGAACGCTTGGCGGGAGCGCTGCCGCGCTCCCAAGCAGCGCACTCTCCAGTGCGCCACCGGGCCGGCCCTCCATTGTTTCTTAAGAGCAGGTTTTCTTGAATTTTTCTTCAACATGGCTCCATTAGTCCTATAGCCAAGAGAAATCCCTTGACTGTTGTGACTGGTAAATGGTACGCTTCCATAAGTTTTAGTGCAGATGCTAGAATTAAGCCATTTTTGTATATCAATACAAAGATGTTAATAGAGAAGTTAGACAGCTATGCTCATGTTTTCATACTGTCAGGAAATGCCCTTTGAATGATGTTATATAGTACTTATAGCAATTGTGATGCCTCCAGCAGCAATGTGAAAAACAGGTAAAATCTTAGGCAAGGGACCTATTTGTGGAGATATAAAAATATTCTAGGGAAAAAAATAATGAATCCAAGCCAAACCTATTTCAATGGAATTGAGAAGAGGGTAAGTTTGAGAAATATTTACTTGATACTAATAACAAACATGGTGGTTTGAGAGAGATTGGGAGAGAAAAAGGACAGAATAGGACCTTAGGTGACTGGTTAAGAATGAGTTGCTAATTGAGACAGGATATAAAGGAGGAAAATTAGACTTCAGGAATTTAGACAATAATTTCAGTTTGGAACTTACATAGTTTGAGATATTTATAGAAAAGACAAGTGGAAATGCCAAGTAGGCAAGTCAAAATATGGAACTGGATCTCAGGTTTGGAGGTGGAGACATGGGTTTGAGCATTATCGATAAACTATCGTTAAATCTCTGAGTCAGATACCCCAGGAAGAAGGAACAGAGAAGAGAAAAGGTAGAGGATAGAATACAGAAGAACACCCACATTTAAGGAGTGGTTAGAAGAAGAAAATCTAGTGAAGGTGGCAGAGAAAGAAGGATTTAATTATTAGAAGTAGAACCAGGAGAGTGTGGTGTGTCACAAAAGCCAAACTAGGAGAAAGGTTTAAAAGGAAAGTATGGCCAAAGAGTCACAGGGATCAAAACGATCACAGGAAGTAAGGATTGAAGAGTAGCTATGGGGGATGGTTCATCTGTCATCAACACTCTTATAAGGAGCTGGATGTTTAAACTATTGTATGGAGTCTATTGGAATATTGTAGTGGCTTTAGAAGTTATAAAAAGCTGGGCTGGCCCATGGCTTACATGGGAGAGCTGGTGCTGACAACACCAAGTCAAGGGTTAAGACCCCTTACAGGTCATCTTTTTTTTAAAAAAAAAAAGAAAGAAAAAGAAGTTAGAAAAAGCCAAGGAAGCTTGGTTGAAGAAGGAAAGGGAGAGCTGGTGCTGACAACACCAAGTCAAGGGTTAAGACCCCTTACAGGTCATCTTTTTTTAAAAAAAAAAAAGAAAGAAAAAGAAGTTAGAAAAAGCCAAGGAAGCTTGGTTGAAGAAGGAAAAGAAGACATATATATAAGTACCTATGAAATATTTACTTGTCATTTTTCTATTCAATTTTATGAAAATCTTTATTAAAGCAGAAATTCAGGAAATTGCATAAAACCTAAATGTGCAGCTCAATGAATACTCACAAAGTAAATACACTCATATACACTCTTTTAACCAGCAATCAAGAAACAAACTGCTAGACTCTCAGAAGTTTCTTTTGTGTTCCCTTCTTTTACTACCCATTACCCATCTCCACCAAGGGTAACCATTATCTTGACATTTAACACCATAGACCAGATTGTTGTCTCTGTACTCCTTTCTCTTTTAAAATAAAATTTAGCCAATCTAATTTAACATTTTTTCAGTAAGTCAGTATCATTATTGTGAGCATTAATTATAGGATAAGGGAGTAGCCTTATTGGCCTCCATATCTCTAGATCCTGGCAGAGAGCCTGAAGCCTAATAGGTGCTAATAAATTAGTTGAATGAAAGAATAGATCTTCATGATCGGTTGCCATACTACTAACCTTGCTACTTCCCAATCTTTATAGGACCTTCTAAAGGCCCCTAGAACTGCTTTGGATTCAAAAGAAGCTAAAGAAATCATTCTCTCTTACATTGTATGAACATTGGCAAGAAATGCTGTATCAAAAGCAGAGAATTAAAACTGTTCACTTATTTCTATTTGACAGACGTCTTTTGCTTGCCACTTCCTTCAGCATTTGTATCACATGCTGTTCATTATTTCCAGTGCTGCTCAAGACTGCCTCCTAACAACCTCCCTGAATTGTCTGTCAGTTCTGCAACTAGCAAAATCCCTGAGTCAGCCTTCCTCAATTGTCTGTCAGTTCTACAGTCCCTGATTCATTTTTCTCCTCTAGGCTTGTATAGCTTTAATAAATGTAGCTGTTGCTATTAATAGCAAGATCCTCAAGAACTAGGACCAATTTTATTCCTTAAATCATAATGATATATCCTAAAATCATAAAGCTCTATATATGACTCCAAAATATTTGTATTTTTATTGTAAAATACATTCATTTACAGTGAAAACCAGCTCGGTAGAAATCTGATTAAAAAGCAACTATCACTGATTTCCTATGTCTCTATTAATTGTCTGCCATTCCTTCCACATATTCTACATTCTATTTAGTTTGATCCTATACCATTAAAATATTATCCTCAAGGAAACTTACAGGGATTCAAACGTTTAAAATTAAAACCATAAATTAAGGCTGCTGCTTTGCCCATACTCTACATGTGTGTTCCTAACAAAAGCAAAGATTGAATAGAATCCTTTCTCACATTTGGATAGTGCATTTTACTCACTCTGCCTGAACAGTATGTCCATTATGAAAAAGTACCAAGATTACTTTTATATATGGGTATAGAGATACAATTTTTTTTTTCCTGTTCAGGAAAAAAAATCTAATCCTTTTTTGTAACAGCTAGGTCATATTGTAATATCAAAAGCTCATTTGTGAACATAAGGGTCTCTGTTATAAAAAAACAAAGCAAAGCATTGTTGCTATAAAGTGCTATTTTGCTATAGTGAGCTTTAAGGAACAAAAAAAAAATTCAGATATGAAATATCCCACAGCTCTAAGAAGAATACATATTTGAATTGTAAATATTTTATATGGAAGAATACCAACTGATAGTCCTAGGTGTTCTAAACTGGAGTTTATTATTTAAACCTTATCTAATTTAATTTACATAAAAAGCAACAGACATAACTGATTATTAAAGCAAATATAAGAGTACAAAATTTAAGAAATATAAAAGGGGAAAGGGCAGAAAAAACAATTTGATTGTGTCAGAAAGCCTGGGCTACTGATTTAAGAAAAAAATTAGCTTTGACTCTCTTGGTAGCCAAGCCAAGCCAAAAGAAAAAAAAAGAATATATGAGCTGCAGAGGTTTTTTATATATCATACTCATTAGAAAAATTATTCCCAGCATTAAACTCTAAAACAAGTTAGTGATGTGGATCTTCATATTGAACATAATGACATAATGATAGTTATTTTTTAAAACAGATAAATATTAAGGGCATTATTGAAGTTTATACCACAGTATATCAATATAAGTGTATTAGTCTGTTTTGTCTTGCTCTAACAGAATACCTGAGACTGGGTAATTTATAAAGAATAGAGTTTTATTTGGCTTAAAATTCTGGGACAGCTGCATCTGGCATGGGCCTCAGGCTGCTTCTACTCATGGTGGAAAGTGGCAGGCAGCTGGCGGGTACAAGCAGATCACATGGCAAGAAGAAGAAGAAGAAGGAGAGAGAGAGAAAGAGACAGAGAGGAGAGAAAGAAAGAGAGAGATCGAGAGATCCTATAATAGGATTTCCCACCCTCCTAACAGTCACAGTGAGGGCTAAGTTTCTAATACTAAAACTTGGGGGACACCATTTAAGCTTCATTGAGTTTTGGGGGGACATAATTCAATCCACTACCATAAGTTACAGTACTTTCATGGCAAATATAAACTTTAGTTTGTTAATTGGGTTTTCATGGTTTCAAGTCAATTTTAAAATATTAACATTTAATATTTTTAAACATCTGCAAAACTTTCCTTAAAAAGCAAAAGTTCAAAGGTAAGGGGAGCTAAAAAGGGAAGAAGCAAGAAATTGACATGATCTGTTGATGGACTTCTGAAGGCTGGGAAAATACTACAAATGGCACATAGAAATTCATCAGTGTTGACTACATCATCCTTGTAGTAAATTTTTGGTTACCTTTCCCTGGATTTATTCAGTATAACGGGGCTGGGTAAAAAATTATTTGAAATGCTTAAGAATCTGTACGGCAAAAATTGGACCTATATTTCTTAGTCAAGTCTCCTAGTTTTTCCATAGAACAGACTCTTGGTCTTTTCAAATATGTCATTTTATAGTATATAATATTTCAAATGTTTTTATCAACACAACAGGCATTTGACATTTACAATATGGGCAAAATACTGGATATTTCTTTCTGGAGAAATAAAGACCTAAATCTGATTATTCAACTGACCTCTTTTTTTAAGCTTCTTTGTACATAGACTTTAAAATTACTTCTGTGAAGAAAATATTTTATTAATGAAAGAAGGTATGGAAGATGGAATGTTTTCTTTCTTATATAATGTTTTTTATTTCCTTATGGTCCTGCTGTTGCATCATAAATTTTCTATACTTTTCACTTTTATCACAAGCTGCTACAACAGAATCTGAGAATACAAGATTCTTAAGCCCAAAACATTGCAGTAGAATAAGAAATGGTGCTTGTAAACTACCTAAAGTGCTGCAAACTTCTGGCAATTAATTTCAATTAAGTTATTTACAAGGTGCGCCACTGCTAACACTGTGCCCAGATGTTTCAGTTGGCAAAATGTGATGGCCACCAATGTAGTCAATTTCAGTAACAATCATGCATTGATGGATTTTCACGCTGAATTCATAGCACCTTCGTAACATTAATACATGATGTCAGCACCCTTTGCCTCATCATAACAGTAAAAATGCCAATACGAGTTGCAACAAATTACTGCAGGCCATTGCTGAGTTCTAGAGATGTTGTAGTGAACACCTGGGCTGGCTCAGAATCTAGCAGCTTTCAAAGTTTCGTTACCAGATGTTTGTGGAACAACTTATGCATGTATGGAAAACACACCTTTTTTTTTTTCATTTGCATGAACAATTACCAGATCTTTGGAAGTAGTGGAAACATATGTTTCATGAAAAAAAGCTAATAAGAGTTTATTAGGGAGATATTTTTATTAAAATCAGCATGATTACTCTTAAACATTGTGAATGCATGTTTGTTATGCAATTATTTGTTTATATAATAAAATACATCTTCACAAATTAGATAATTGGTACTGTGATTAAACTTTCTTGGGTAAAGGAAATAAGAACTTTGGAAAGTTTTAGTAATATTAAGAAATTATAAATCAGCTATTTACATGTCTGATTTTGTTTAATAATTTTGTGTATTTTTAGAATAATATTCATTTAATAATTATGTCCTTCTTTTCTTAACTATCCTATATCCTTTTTCTTAACTATCCTACATCCTCTTAAGAAAAGACAGGAACTATTTTAAATTGCCTGTATATTTTTATTTTCACCATTAATTTAACATAACACTGATTTTTACTACATTTTAGAAAAATTGCACTTTGTGATTCAAATATACATGTTCTCAGAAAAATACTTTTCCATGTCATTTCAAAATATTTCTCCACCCATAATGAGAATATGAATAGAAAGAAAATCATTAGTAATTTTTTCAATATATCTCTTTTTTAGGCGGTTCTTATTTTTAATTTAAGAGAAGTGATGATTCTTAGTTTTTTTAATTAACCGGAAAGCTAGTTCTATGAAAATAAATAGGCCTCCCCTTTATTAAAGTTAAACTATTGTTCTCATTGTAATTCACTTTATTTTATATAAGGACCTGAAATGGACCACATTTTCCTCCCTCTGGGCAACTGCAAAAAGTTGTTAAAACTATTAACAGCTGTATGGTAACTGTTAGATACTCAGTGATTTCATTTAGTTCAAAAGAACTCTAAATTTATCCAGGTGTTAAAGTTATGTTAAGTCCTGGATAAAATCAAAGGATATTCTATTAGAGATACATTTTAGGATTTGAGGAATGCATTATATTCATCAAGTCCAAAGTGCAAGAAAATATATTTCTGCTCCTTATTGAATGAAAAGGTAAGCGAATGTTTAAAAAAAAAAAAAAAAAAAAAAAAAAAAAAAAAAAACTCCTGTCTTGCTTAAGAAACAAATACTTCAACACCTTTACTGAGAAATGAGAATTACACAAATCATTAAAACAGACCTGTTCACTGTCAGGGTATAAACTGAATGAAGCACTGGAAGCAAACACACAGTAAATTTGGAATGAAAAATCTCATTGCAGCTTTAACACTTAGGAGGTGGATACGTATCACTCTTGTGCATGCTGTGAAGTTCATGGTGGTCCTAGGGTGCTGCCCTGATGGCTTGGTTTGCCTTTCCTTCTTCATATGTCCAGGAATCCTTCCACTTCTCCAGGGAGCCATCATGAGCTGCAGGGTGGTGCTGTATGCCAGCGCCTGTGGGCATTTCTCGGGGTGCAAAGACCTGTGAGAAACAGAATCACTGTGGAACCAAATTTTCTCATTCCTTGTTTGTTATAAGCCTTGGGCTCAAAGGGGTGGGAAGAAATGCCACGTGAATATAGTCTGCCATGATTTAAAAAAATGCAAGCTGTCTCACTGTTGCATTTTTTACCCATAATGATCCTGAAGTTTAATCTTGACCCACAAGCAAACTAACAGTGTACCTCGTCATGCCGATGTTAAAAATGAACTGCAATCTGTTTCCAGTCCTTGGGACATTTTTACACTCCCATTAAATAAAAGAAATAATCACAAAGGAAATTAAACCACAAAGAAAATAAGTTAAAACCGTGTTAAATGTCTGACCTACATATATAAAACAAAGGAAATACATGGTTGTGGTTAGAATTTGGTCTTTAACTCATCTATTGCATTCACAGCACATAGTAATATGGTAACAATATTAGAGATATTCTTAAGCTGTGTTTGCTCCAAATTACATATTTGGATGAAGAGTGAAAGATTCTGAATTACCCCAATGTTTTATTCATTTGAAGTAAAACTTCCAGATTTTTAGAAGTGTCAGTAGTATTGGAAATGTCAGAATTGGCAATTTGAGAATGCTTACTAATTATATCTCCTCTATATGCAAATATAATTTCTAATGAAAAAAGCTGAATATCCATGGTTAGTGTCAAAAGATCTAATTGGCTTTTATTTGAGATTCTAAAATCAGGCAACACCTCATTCTATAAAATAGAATGAGTGTTCCAATGAGCTGAGCAGAGTAGTTTGGCTTTATTGGCAGAAAAGGGCTGAAGAAAGCAGAAATAGAGAACAAAAAGCAGATTAGTCATTTCAAAGTTACTTTCCTTGTAAAGGTTGAAGCAGAGGGGACTTCCTTACCATGTCAATTAAAACTGGCCTATTTGGGTATTAGGCTGTTATCTCTTTCTCTCCTGATTTTTAGTAACGTCAGATAAAGATCTTAGTGTCGGCTTGGTGGTGTGGAACTTCAACATGAGTAACTATTTTGGTTTGGTCTGTTGAGCCTAGTGCAGGAGCTCTGTCTAAGCCAAGTGCATCCCATAACTTTTATTTAACATTAGTGCAAGTCACCCACATGAGTAGATTGTGAAGTTTTTGTGCTGCAGGCAGTCTGGTCAAAATAATTTCCATTTTAGCACCCTCTCACCCTTACATTTCCTTAAGGATGGAGCAGCTAATGGAGTTCGGCACTGGCACCCAAAATGCTTTTCAGTAGTCTGACTTTTTATTGTAAGTTAGAGGTCATATACCACATTTATACTCTGCTTCATTAATGTCCATAGGTATAAATATTAATGAAGGCAAGCAAACAAAAGCAGCATTCACAATCTTTGGTTTATACTTGAAGGGTAGTCCTGAAATTGTTCAGTATGAGACCTTGGCTTTGCCCATTACATGACTCTGTCATCTAGAATTGAACGTTCACGATTTTAGCCATTCCAAAAATCTAGTCTAGTTCAATTTGCCAGTAGTCACATACATATTAGATCGTATAATAAAGCAGAAATTATTCATCAGCAATTAAGTTATTCACATTATGAAAAGTTGAGCACAATGTTTTTATTATTGCCTGGAGGCATTGCACAGTGAGTGTGATATTTATATAGTACATTGCTCTGGAGATTAGTATATTGGACTGCTGAAAGTCAGGTATGTTCTGTATAATCTAGGCCAATCAGGTAGTTAAGGATCCTTCTCATGCATGGGAGAGTGGCTGAAGAAATCCACCCCAGTGGGAAGACGTGATCCTGTCTAAGATAGCACATTGGGCCTATTCCAAGGAGCTGGTGGAAGAAGGAGAATTCTGCTATCTTCTTGGCATCAGTCTTACAGAAATTTATAAATGTAGGCAAGTTTGGTTTTTGTTGAAATAGGACTTATATCTTAAAGTTTCCTAATTCTTTGCAAAAAAATTTTTATATGTATTTTCTCATTTAATTGCACTTCAGCTTTTCAGATGATTGGGGTTATTTAGTACCAAAAACAACTAGGGAAGTTGCAACTGGAATAGAAGAAAGAAAAACTGAGGTGTTTGTTGAACACTTAACTTTTCTCATCATTAAATTTGACACTTATTTAAAGGTGCCATTAAAAAGGCATTAAAGTAAACAGGAGTCTAATGGTTTAACATGATGTGTCTATGTAGATGTAGAGTTAGCATGCATAGAAAGAAGCAATGTGCCTCACTGGGTTATGTTTAGTATATGCACCCAAACTCTCACTCAACAGCTTTTAAAGTCCTGAGAAATAACCCATAGAGCAGCTCAGGGACAAAATTAGACTTGGGAGTTTCCTGCCCTTAATTAAACTTAAACTGCTTTCTGCAGTGACAGGGTTCCAATTAGAGGACAAGTTCAAAGAAAATCTAACAGTTACCTGTGGCTATATCATCAGTTTTAATGCAGCCCAGGGTTTGGAGAGGGCAATCTTATGTGAGCCTCTGAATCTAACTTAACAGTGACAAATTTAATTCATATAAATCAAGCCCAGAGGGAAAGTTTCTTTTCTTTGTTGTGTTTTTTCCTAAGTGGTCTAATCCACATATATGAATCACACATAAATGCAGTACTTGGGGAGACTATTTCCCTTTGTTCAATGTGAAGTGTACTTCCCAAGAAGGCCATCCACAAAAGCTGGGTCTAAGATTTTCACACACTCCAACAAATACTAACACCAAAAAATACTAGCATGCAATAAGCATTTACTATATATTTAACGTTCTCAAATAGTAGTGTGGATACTAGAAAAAAAATAATAATGCACCTTGTGATGATCTTTATGAAGCTTCCAAATTCTCAATATCTTGAATCTTCTCAAAGCAGAACACATAATGATTTCTTCAAAATGTCACTTAAAATTCGTTCCCCTTTCCCTCTACTTAAAATTAGTATACACCATCCATTTTAAGTCAGCATTTTCAAACAGACCAACTGAAACTTGACCAGGCAGAAGGAAAAATGTTTCCACTTCTACCAGACTTGAAAGAAGCTGGGCATCTTTTCGTATTTTTCTTATTAACATTGCAATATAAAACATCTGCAATAATTTAGTAAATTAAATACATTAAAACAACAAATAAAAGAAGCTGTAATGAATAAAATACAGAAGACCCCATATGGATGCTTGTTCCTTTCTTGACAAGAAGCATGGTCAGGTAGCTACAGCCATAACTATGCTGGCAGGCAATGAACCAGTGAACAGAATTGGGAGGCGTTGTGTGCTAATATGAAAACCAGCTTTTATTTCACCACCTTTGCAACAGAATGTTAGATCCTGCCATTTCTCCCCAATTTTCTTACTCTCTGTGGAAAGAGCAGTTTCATAACTTCTTAATTCTGAATAGTTCTTGGCTAACCCTTTTTCTCTTACCTGCTAGTTAGCTTTTCTATATTTCTTTCCATCTTTAGAAATATCACCTTCATCCAATCTGTTATCTCCAACCTAGATTACTGAAAAGGTTTTGAGTTCATATCTTTCTCTTCAATCAAGTTTAACGCTTATACAGCAGTCAAATACATTTTCTCAAATAACTCTTGGATTCACAAACTTAAGAGCAGCAGGCAACTGCTTAATGGGGAAAATTTAAATTCTTTGTCATAGAACCTATGGGTGTCTATCACCTGGTCTTTCTGAAGTGATCTCTTTTTATCTATTGCAATTCCAGCAATAGAACCTCTTAGCTTCCTACAGGCCAATTTCTATTCTATCCCTATTTTACACACATATTTATGGTTCATATCTCTTTGCCTTTATTAGAGCTGCTCTCCCAAGATTGAATGATTGCCCGCTTATTTATGACAATCGACATGAAGGGACTGCAAACACAAATGTCCTCAGGGGTCAGGAAAGAAACTTACTCATAATAGAGTAAATGATGAAATGAAACATTACGGAGTGGTACAGAGTATGGCTAAACTGGAAAAGGCAGGACCCATTTAAAGGCATTCAAAGCCGCTTTTTAAAACATTTCCTAGCAGACCTGATTTGGCTTGTGGGCTGCAAATTTGCAACCTCTGAAGTATAATCTGCATTATCCTCTTCAAGATCTTTAAAAATTTGCCTTCTTCAGAAAATCTCCTTGAAGATTTCTACCTATTTTCTATTCTTTCAGTAATTTATGTGAAGTTTGGCTTGCATTGCTAGATATTTGCTTTTGCTCTCTATTTAGTTCATAAATGGATATGTTATTTTCTCAATTACTTGAGAAATTCTTTTGGGGAAAGCCGAAGTCACATGTTTGAAATTGATATATCAATATACTACCAGGCTAAGGTCATCTGAAAAAATTGTCTCTCTAACATATCTAGCATTTTATCTAATTTCTTAGAGAGAAATGAATAGGAAAGTAGGGGAAAGGGATTTAAAGTGAGAGAAGAAGCAGACTGGTATTTTCATGTAGCTTACTTGTTATTAATCAGCCTATTGTCAAGAAAAATAAAAAATATAATGAAAAGAGAACTGGATTGGGAATTCTCAATTTATAAGTTTGGCTAAATAATTTAATCTTTTGTTGAATGTTTCTGTATCTATTAAAAGATATGATTTAGTTGGGGAGTGGGAGCAAGTGGTGAGTAGCTTTTCTGATAAATATGTTTTGGAATACTTGCTTAGCCTACAGTAATGCCCTTAACTATTCCACCTTCCAACTACAGAGTAGATGCCTGGAAACCATGTATAGACAACATGGTTCCCATTTCTGACTGGGCTATGAGATGGCATTCAGTCCAATCTGAGCTGATTGATGTCTCTTCTCCAAGGGTTTGGAATTGTATTTGGAAAGAAAGAGATTCAGTATTTAATGTTGTTGGGCATATTCGATGTTGTAGCATATAAACTTGGGCTATATGCTGCCTTTCTGACAAGGATAAAGAGGAAGTAGAATTGGAGAAATACAGAAGAATGAAGTAGACGCAAGAAGATACAATCTGCCTGGTTTCAAGACAGCCTTCCTATTGCCAGTTTCAGTCATTTCACTTTTAGTTATTAGCAATAAGTAGTCTTAGTCTTCAAGATTCCTCTCTGCCCTAAAATTCTATGAATGCATACAGTTAACTCTTCTCATCTGTAAAATAGTGGCTGTGAGTGGAAAAGTGGTTAATAGAGTAGTTCATTTTAGTGGGACCTGAAAACCATGTTGTCAGCTAAATCTGTTTGCAAAAGCTGCATTTCCTGAGATAAAAGGTAGCATTCGTCATGATGATACATCTCTTACTTTCCACCTAAGGTACGCTATGCAGTTCAGGAAAAAAAATAATAATTAAAAAAATCTGTGATTACTAAGGTAATATCTGAAAGCAGTTTTAAGTTTCCTAAATATAAGAACCATATGGATTCAAAGCACTCTATGCATTGTGTTTCCTTTTTACGCATATAAGCAAACTGAGGAGAGTCTCACATATGTTAGTACATAATTGCCATAACACTTTCAATTTTGTTGAGAAGTTTTAAAAATTAACCTTTGGGGGCTGGCCCAGTGGCGCACTCAGTAGAGTGCGGCGCTTGGGAGCGTGGCGACGCTCCCGCCGAGGGTTCGGATCCCATATAGAGACCGGTCCGCTCACTGGTTGAGCGCGGTGCGGGCACGACACCGAGGGTTGCGATCCCGTTACCAGTCACGAAAAAAGACAAAAAGGAAAAAAAAAATTAACCTTTGATCTATCAAATGAACTTAATAAAGAGAAAACAATACCAAACACTATGATGGTATTAGACTCTTACACACTGAGCTGAAAGAACTTTATTTTACTGATTTTCGATTTCAGTATTCTTGGAGTTTCTAGTTGGTGGCTTCACTCCACATACTCTTCTGTGTAAGTGGAGTAGAATCTTGTAGGAAAAAAGGCTATTAACGTAGAAGTTGGTCTACTGCGTATCAGATGGTGCTCCTGGAAACATAACTATAGATGAGAAAAATCAAAGATGAAAGAATTATCTCCAGAAACAGACATTTGTAGTAAGCTCCCAAATCAGAGCACCTCTCTAGAGTAGAGCCTCCCTCTTTTATTTTAGCCTGAAAATGTTTCCTTTCTTAAAAACAAAGAGGGGGGGGGGGGAGGAAGAGAAAGGGGAAGGAGGTTGAGGAGGAGAAAAGCTTTCTTTCTTCTATTCATATTCACACTTCTTGAGAAAGTAATCTACTCTGATGTTATTACCCGCCCCTGTCCTTTTTGCTCTTGAATCCATTGCACTCTGGCTTCTCCCTTTTTCACTCCCCCAAAATTATTTTTGTGACGGTCCCAAAGACCTTCTAGCAGCAAAATTTGATGAGCACTTTTCAATTATTATCTCAACCTGTTTTTAATAGGATTCAAAATATTTGCCAAATGCCATGTGAAATGTTTACCTTTATGGGGCAATTATTCATTTTCTTCTACTTCTGTTTGCTCCACCTTCTTCCCCTTTTTCTTTTTCTACATTAGGCTTTTTTACACTCTAGTTTTCCTCCAAGATTCTGTGTTTGCGTCTGTTTATTCTCCTTTATACACTTTCCCAGGGCAATCTCATCCACTCCTATTATATCAAGTACGATGTATTTATGACTCTTGACTTTTTATCTTTAGCACGGACCCCTCTTCTGAACTTCAGACTTATATTTCTAAGCTCCTAATAGACATTCTGCTAGATATGCCACAAGCACCTTAAACTGATCATATCCAAAACTAAATTCTCTTTAATCCTCTTTCAATCCTGGTTCCCTTCATTAAATTAGATCTTAGTATCCAATCAAAAACTTCAGAATCACTTCCTCTTTGTTACTCGCTTATCCAATCAGTGACTACACGTCTGGGTGAGTCTGTTGATATGTATGGAATCCCCTCTGCAGCCACTGCTTCTGTCCAACTTCAGACCTCATTATGTCTTGCCTATTGCAGCTGGCTCCTACCAGGTCTCCCTGCCTTCAGGCGTTCCCTCCTTTCCTTTCTCTTGAATCTGTAGTCTACATTTTCCCCTACGGTATCCAAAGCACAAAACTATTTAAGGCACATCTCTGCTTAACAGCTTTCAATGACTTTCATCACCCATAAGAAAAAAGTATCAGTTCCTTTCCTTAATGAACATAAATGGCCCTTCATGATCTGGCTTCTTCCTCCCCTGTTCATTTTATCTCCTTGCTTTCTCTTACTCACTCCTTATGGTTCAGCCTTAAGTGTCTCCTTGCAGTTTCCCAAATATGCCATGCTATTTCATATCCCCCAAATTTTGGACAGGCTGATGATGCATTTGCTTGGAATCTTTCCCCTCTTGTGCACCTTGCAAATTCCTGCTCAGTCTTTGAAGATTCCATAAACACTGCCCACTGTGGGCATTTTTCTATGACCATTCTCACCCATAAGCATGGAGTACATGTCTCCATTAGCATTTTTTTTACTGTGTGGTAGTTTATAGTGTAAAAGGGACTCAATCAATCCTCAAGACCTCTGAAAGTAGGAAGCGTGCCTTACTCATCTTTATTTCAGTGGTTTAAATTATGCTTAGTGCATAAAACATGCTCAGTACATGTTGGTTGAATGAATGACAGATGAATAAAGAAAATGACAAGAGAAAAAGAGAGAGAAAGAGACAGAGAGAGAGAGAAGCTGGTTGAAGGTGTTTAGTACTCCTCTACTTTGCCATTTGGACTCTGTATAATACTATGCAATCATTTTCTTAAATCTCTCAGAAGCTAAGTTTCAGAGAAGCAGAGAACTGCAAATTAAAGCAATAGTTTGGAAACCAAACACCTTCATAACAAAAGGTAGTGTTACTTAATGCAAGACAAGTATCTGAACTAAAGGAGAAACTTTTGCTTGTTGTTACTAAATGATAAAATAAAAGCAATTAGGTCTGATTTTCTCATTGTTAATTTTTCAACAAGAAATATTGGAAAATAGTAACCAATCTTACAGCCTGTGGGGTCAATTCTGCCCAGCAAACAAAACAAACATGGACGTGTGCGTCACCATCAACCTTGCAAAATCCTCTAGCAGGCCTGCATCTACATGCACATCGCTGAATTTATAAGATCCTGTACGTGACAATAAACACATCAACAGTAAGTCTAGACTACGAGGTCATATTCAGAAACTTATGATTTCAACAGGGGTGGAGATTGTGGGGGAACAGAACCTAGATCGGGTGAACTTCTAAATAGAAAAGGTATTTGTGTGCTCATGTAAAAAGAGGAACAAGGAAAGAAACATATTAACAAAAGAATGACTTGTCATAATTCTGGGAACTCTTGGAGCCATGAATTATAAACTTTAACCATCCAATACCTGGTTAATTGTAATGACAGATATAGCTTTTCAGGAAGATTTCTATTAACTTCTGGATGAGGACGGGGTGAAGAGTAACACAAGTGCAGATTAAGATCAGTTTGCAAAAGAAATTTCCATCTAAATTAAGAAAATTCTTTCTTTAGACAATATGTGATGTCAGATTGAAAAAGCTGACAAGCCAGAAGAACATTTCTCTGAAAAAGAAGTTGAAATAAACGAACATCCAGGAGCCACAGGCCTGGCCAGGATCTTCCTCTCTTAAACATAGATTAAACTGTTCCCCAATTCTTCCCTTGCCATACCCCACTTCTAATCCCATGCCTTTCCTTGTTTTTATCTGCTTTAATTGCTTATATCTTCCCTAATAATTTTTCTCTTTTTATTTGGGGAGAGGGGTGACTGTACCAATTCCAGAAACCAGAAGCACCAGACACAAGCACAGCCAAATTCTGTGACACCGCAAGTCTAACTTGAACACCAAATGCAAAGAAGACAAAAACTAGAGAAACGTTACCTTTTGTGTTATTTTTGAATCTTCTTAGCAAAGCTGTAAAAAACGATTCCACTAATATTTCCACTTAAATCCTTAAATTACCAATTTGAGCACAAATAATAAATGTAAGCTATCATTAGTTTGTATTCCATCAATTTGGAATTTATAATGGAAAAAAGCAAGCCTTGCCATTTTGGTCAGACCCAGATTCATTCAACACAGGCCTCTGTCTCTGGCAGGAACAATAAAAGATGTTTTACGGGGAAATGCGTGGTAGAATTTCCTAATGTCAGACTAAAATGCTTAGAATCATACTCCCAAATTCATCATTTTCTCTTAATAATAGAGTATTAATTTTATTATATAAGAATTCTTTCTTCAACCCATTTATACATGCAGTCTACATTTTCTTCTGGGGGTAATGAATTCAAGTTTTCTGTCCATTATATGAAAATATATGTTTTTCTTCTAAATTTCTGTTTAACAAATTTTATGGGGATGCTCCAGTTTTTAATAGAATTATCAGACTGCTTCATGATTTTAGAAACTTAGATTATTTTTTGTCACTTAGCCATTATTTTCCAGCTGTTGATTCTTAACTTTTTCTGCTCCTCTAGATTATTTATACCATGCACTGGACTATCTATTTTCATGGGCTAAAGCATATAATTATGGCTTACTACAAAAGATATCCATTGTTATGAACTTTTTAAGCTTGTTTTGATTGTGGTTGCATATCGGGCGGCTGTCACCTGATTTCTCCAACAGTAGTTTTCAAGGACTTCAAGTTTCTTGCTTATTTAATTTTTTTAAATAAAAATAATGGTTTTTTGTTGTTGTGTTGTGTTGTGTTGTGTTGTGTATTTGGTGGCTGGCCTGTACAGGGATCAAACCCTGGTCTTTGGTGTTATAAGCACCATGATCTAACCAACTTAGCTAATCAGCCAGCCCCCAAATCATGTTGTTTATTAATAACAAATTCAACAAATAAATCCAAAAAATGTAAAAATATATATGTGAAAATAAAAATCTTGAATATCTTTCTTGCAAAGAGAAATACAGTTGACATTCTTATGGATATTTTCCTCTCATTTTCATATATATTTTCCTAAAAGGAGAAAAAAAAATACAGCCAACATTCTTAACCTGGGAAGAGTCTGGGAGCAAAGGCAGGTAGCATGATTCATAAGCATCTGGAGATCTTTCTCAAATTACACATGGTTTCCCACCTCACTCTACTATGACTTCTGCAAAGGCAAATCAAATTTGTGAGGGAGAGAAGAGATGAAAAGCGAATGATATATCCCTTTCGCCCACACTTTTCATGTCTGCATTGAAGAATCACTGCTATAATGCCATTTTGTAATCCGCTTTTTTTTTTGTTCACTCAGTTTATGCTGTAAACATTTTTTGTACCAGTGACCACGAATCAACTATTCAAAGAAAGATGTCTATAATATATTTTAAGTACAAAAAAAAATCACCGAACTGAGTGTTCAATATGTTATTTATGTTAATGATATATTTATAGATAGTTTATGCTGTAAACATTTTTTGTACCAGTGACCACGAATCAACTATTCAAAGAAAGATGTCTATAATATATTTTAAGTACAAAAAAAATCACCGAACTGAGTGTTCAATATGTTATTTATGTTAATGATATATTTATAGATATATTTATATATACATGAAAAGACATGTATTTCTGTTAACAGGAGTTGTCTCTGGAGTTTTGAGGTATGTGGCATTGGAGGCATTTTCACTTTTGTATTGTTTGAAAATATACAGAATTTTGTACAACAGAAAAGAGACTGTATTTTGGAAAAGATGAGTTTGGATATAGAAATCATTTTAATGGCTCAACTAAAACTATTAGTTGTACAATGGGTCAACTACAATTTTTAAAGTAATCCCTTTTTACTTTAATTTTTCCTTTTAAAAACATTGTCAATATTTAAATATTAATGCATCTTTTTTTTAGTGCATGTGTTTGTTTTCAAACAGAATTCCTAGCAATAGAATGGGCAAAGAGAATGCATCTAAATGCATATTTGAAATCTGTTGTCAGATTACTGTCAGAAAAAAAAGACTGCATCAATTTGTCTCCACCAGTGAGCATGTCATTTTCTGACGACTTCATCAACATTGGATATTTTCAATCTTTTTTATCTTTGCAAACCTAGTATGTGATGAGGAAGAATAACTACTCATACATTTATTGATCATATATATTTCTTTTTTGATAAATTGTTTGTTTATGGTCTTTGCTCACCTTTTTAGTGGGGTGTGCTTATTTTTATTTTTAATTTGTAAATGTTTTTTATATCATAGATATATTAATTATTGCCATACATTATGCAAACATGAAACTTATGTGCATTTTGCCATAGGTTTTCTTTTGATTATAGAAATTTATAATGCTTATCCATTTATCCTTTCCTTTCTGATTGCTGGCTCCTCTGACTCAAAATTATAAAAATAATTTACCTCTATTAATATTATCATTTCTTACATTCATTTAAATTTTTAATCCATCTGGAATGTAGTTAAGTATTCTTATTCCCTTTTTAAGCAAATGTTATTCTGCAATATTTGACCTTAACTTCTGAATACTCAACAAAGTCCAAATGGGCATTACATTAATACTAAAATAAGCCATTTTGCATTTACTATTCATATTTGTTTAATGCTATAAAAATATAGTATTTTACCTCACTGTTCTTCACACATTTTTCCTGTTCTTTTTGTTGTCAATTGTAAGCAAGTTCTACTAATCATACACATGATATATATTTTTTAAAATATATGGAGGCATTAATTTATTCTGTCTTCATAATCGTAGGGCTTGTCTGTTTATTTCAAGGATGATATAGAATATGACATAATCCATATACTGGTTTGCCATAGTGCCTGACATAGTGTAGGGCTTTGATAAAGGTTTTTGAAATGAATAGACTGACAAAACAAACCCAATATTTACATTATAGCAAGCAGATAGCATTATAATCTCACAAATAATGTGACGTTTTTACTCATGTTCAGCATGGGTTTATTAATCATTCACTTATTCACCTTTTCACGATATAGGGTGAGAAAATTATTTTTCATGTTGGCTTTTCTGTCTCCATTTGCCATAGGAGTCTAGCTATTTTTACTAACCATTTCAGAAGATGGTTGGAAGATGAATATGATACAGCCTCTGAAACAACTTTGAATGAAAAAAGCTTTTTACATGAAAAATGCTGTCATATAAACAAAGACCAGTGGCCATGGATGGTCTGTTGCTGTTATAAAAACAAATAAAAAGCATGATAGACCATCAACATGCTTCCAGCTGGTCAATAAAGGTTCGTGATTTCTATTTTGAAATAAAAATGAATCCCCCACACAGGAATTCATGAAGACAGGTATCACCTGTCCTGCCAGACCACAGTGAGGAGGAGATTGATTGCAGGTTAGGTGTTTCCTGTGGGCTCAGCTTTATCTATGATTATAAGCGGTGAGTATTCATTTTTCAGAGTTGATGTGTGTTGATGACACTGTCTGCACTTTGCGGCTTGCCTCCAAGGCCTTCCACATTACAGCCAAGCCATGATAGGAAGAACTGCATTATGTAATCGTGACCTACCTCACCCCCTTCTTACATAATAATTCACACTCTCATGGTGCTTGGTAGTTATATGGCAATTATTCCTTACAGAGTTTCGAGGAAGAAGGAAAGTTTCATTACCACATATGAGTAATGGTAATATATGTCATACTAATTTTTCATGAGAAAAGCTAATTTACAGAAGCCTGACTTAACAAAATTAAAGATATATACTTCGCAACTACTGTCCTAATGGCAAAATCAGTATCAGAACAGATTTACCCATAAGTATTTATGTAGAAACTGCTATGTGTGTATCCACAGCTATGGTGAATGCAAACACCACTTGTTTTTCCTTAAGAAGTTCATAGTCTAACTTAGAGAATGAAGACTTGAAACTCAGAAATATATGTAACAATCTATTATACCACAAGGACTGTAGCTACCTGCTATGATCTAAATGTTTGTGTCCCCTCGAAATTCATATGTTGAAAACCTAATCACCAATATAATGGTATTAGGAAATGAGGACTTTGGGAAGTGATTAGATTGTGGGAGAGAAGCCCTCAAAAGTGGGGTTATAAAAGAGGCCCCAGAGAGCTGCTTTCCTCCTTCCACCATGTGACACAATGAGAAGATACCATCTATCAACCAGCAAATGGGCCCTCGATATCTCAGAAGAAGGGGATACAACAGTAGATTTGAAAAATAAAATAGTGCAGATTAATTGAAATTCCAGAAGAGAAATTAGATCCCTTAAACAAACCTCACAAAAACTACAATAAAAGGATAAAAGCTCACAAGGACAAAGAAAACAGGAGAGGAGACCACATTGGATGTAGGGTATAAGCCTGATCATATCACTTTCCACTCCAGACTTATCAGTGGCCTCCTATCTCACTTAGACTAAAATGTACTGCCTTTGCCACAGCTTACATGAGCCTGCACAAACTGTCACCGCTGCCATACTCTGACACCACCTCCTGCCTTCCAGCCACACCAGCTGCTTTTCTTGCACAGGCCAAGCATATTTCTTCTTCTTCTTTTTTTTTTTTTAAATTGAATCATAATTGGTTGTACATATCTGTGTGGTACAGCATTGAATATTAATACCTGTGTGCAATATGTAATGACCAAATCAAGAGAATTAGTATATTCAACATTACACAATGTAATTGTTTTTCATGGCCCTTTACCAATTTCTCCCGACCTATACTCCTCCACCTCCCCCTTTCCCAGTTCTGCTGGCCTCAGTTCTGTTCTGTCTTTTGAAAGTACAATGAATTATTGTGGTGGTTGTATCTTTCTTTTCTTTATTTATGTATTTTTTTAGCACCCACTTACAAGTGAGGACATATAGTATTTTTCTTCCTGTGACTTACAAGTGAGGACATGTAGTATTTTTCTTCCTGTGCATGGCTTATTTCGTTTAACATAATTTTCTTTAAATTCATCCATATTGCTGCAAATGGCAGAATTTCATTTGTTTTTTTATGGCAAGGTAGTATTCCATTGTGTATTTATACCACATTTTCCTTACCCAGTCATCCATGGATGGGCATTTACTTGGTTCCAATTCTTGATGATTGTAGATAGAGCTGTGCTAAATAGAGCTGAGATAAACATGGGATTGCAGGTATCCTTTCAATATGACGATTTCCATTCCTTTGGGTATATACCTAGCAGTAGGATTGCTGGATTGTGTGGCAGTTCTATCTATAGTTGTTTGAGGAACCTCCACACTGTTTTCCATAACAGCTGCATAATTTACAGTCCCACCAACAGTGTAGGAGGGTTCCCCTTTCTCTGCATCCTGCAAGTATTGTGCTTTTACCTCAGGTTCTTTGCATTTGAATGCTCCTGTGCTTTGAATATATTTCCTCCAGATATCTACATATCTCCTGCAACTTTCTTCTGGTTTCTGTTCAAATGCTATCTTATGGGAGAACTCTTCACCACCCCCTACTCCTCCCTGCCAACACACACCTCATGTAAAATAGTACTTCAATTGTTCTCTGCCTCTCTTGCCCTAATTTATTATTCTTCATAGCATTTGTTGCCATTAGACATATTTTATGTTTTTGTTTATTATGTCTCATGTCCCAGAACATAAGCTCTACAAAGGCAGGGGCAAGATGATGTCAATCACTTGTCAATAAGTTAGTCAAGGAATTTCAAGAGGGATTAGCGAGAAATTGCTTAAGGGTCACAAAGAATGATTACATTTTGTAAAGAGGAATGTACTAATTATCCTGATTTGATCATCACATATTATACACAGGTATTGATATTCAACTCTGTACCCCACGTATGTATAATCAATTATCTTTCAATAAATAAATAAGGAATTTCAATAGCTTTTTTTTTTTTTTTGCAAAAATGGAAAACAGGTATGTGAGAGGTAACTGATTTAATACAGAAGAGAAACCTGAAATCCAAATGTCTGCAGGTGGAATGCCAGCATCAGCCAACTGAGTCACTACAGAATTTTGAAAAGTCTCAGAAATTGGAGGTACTAGATATCTCAGAAGAAGGGGATACAACAGTAGATTTGAAAAATAAAATAGTGCAGATTAATTGAAATTCCAGAAGAGAAATTAGATCCCTAGTCCTCTCTTCAACTTCACATAACCAGGTATCTATCTATCCATCTATCCATGTACAAAAGCTCCAGCATGAAAGATGGAGACTAAAGCAAAGAAAAGGCAAAAAGATATTCAGTGGGAAAAAGTAATTCAAAGAGAAGAAAAAAAAATGCTTTAAAAAAAAAAGATTAATATCCTTAGAGAGATAAGAGAAAAAAACAAGTTATTTAAAAGGGATACATTTAGAGGACAGTAAAAAGTATTGTGGATTACAAATATGATACAAGAAACAAAAATTCAGTAGAAGAGCTGAATGTAAGAATGCAGATTTAAAAAAAGATAAAGAGATGAAAAATATGAAAGATAGTTAAAGAAATTTAGATGATCAATCCAGACAGTCCAATATCCAAGTAATTGGAGTTCCAGAAATAGATACAGAGAAAAGAAGTTACCCAAGAAATAAGTTAAGAAAGTTTCCCAGTACTGAGATATATAATTTTTTATTTTGAAGAGGCCAAATTCCCACCACCACAATGAATGAAAATAATCCATATCAAAGCAGACCATCGTGAAATATCAGAATGAACATAAATGCTTCCAGAGGGCCGGCCCGGTGGCGCACTGCTGCAGTGCGCAGCTTGGGAAGCGCGGCGGCGCTCCCGCTGAGTGTTCGGATCCCACATACAGACCGGCCGCT